>NC_135868.1:3238125-3488125 GCF_031162955.1 Sander vitreus
AAAAAACATTTAAATAAATCCTGCAATGAAACGCTGACTGAGAAAGCTGGGACCATGTCAAATTTTAAGGTGGTCTTGACTACAACACTGTATTAAGGATCCACTGCTCCCCCCCCCCAAGAAACTGATCTAGTTAAAGACGGAACTGGATATTATATGACTTTAGCTTGTTTTTACATGACAATTAGGCTAGTTAGTTCCTATTTTATGTAGTATTTTAAATGTTTAATTTCTAACACTTTTCTCCCCTTTATTTAGCATTTATAAGCAGTATATACACATTTAATATGCTTTATGACAGAATATAAAGCTGCTTTCAGTGCCTATAATGTGCCAGTACTCACCAGTATACCGAGTACTGGCAATTCTGATTTTTGTCCACATGAGTACCCTTACTTCTAATTGTTATGAACAGTATTATTAATAGGCTGATATCATGTTGGTATAAATATCAGCCTATTAATAACACTGGACTGATATACAAATTAATATAAATATATCCAAAACACATTCAATGATCATATCATGCAACGGCTCAATTTGGGTACTGGCACCAATTCAGGCACTGGGAGTTATTATAATCAGATATCAGGACATTTGAAGGGTTTATATATGCGCCAGTTTGCAAACCATTTTACCTCCTAGAACATTTTGTTTTTAGTGCCCAAGGGAACTAAGAAATGAAAAAACAGATTTAGGTTTTTTGCTGGGTGGGACCATTCAAGGGTTAATATTTACCTTTAGTTTCCCCTTAAGCTTTAAATGAGGAGCAACCATCTCATCCCCGAATGTCTGCTATCACATCATATAATCTGCATCATCTTGTTTCAGCTCTTCATTGAAGCTATATGATGTTTATATGCGTGGGATATTCAAATATTCATATTCCAAGACTCCCCAAAATGTTTTCAAAACTTTAGAATCTCTGCTAGAATTTTAAATAAAGTTAAGGATCTGATCTGCTCGTTAAGGGGTTGAATGAAACAGAATGAGGCAAAAAAAAGAAAGAAAAGTAAGTTGTCATTAATTTATTGATTAATAAATTAGGCTATTGATTAAGAAGGAAGCATATCCTTAATGAATTGGGTTTACAATCACAAACGTTCACAATTCAAAATAATAATTAATTACAATAAACTACAGAATAAGATCTTTACATAATTTCATGTAATCACAAATACAAACACAGTGCTATATCTTGACCTGAAATGAATCTAGAGATCACTCTCCCTTATACATCTAATGCACACATGCACACAATACATAGTATAATAAATTGAATAATTGGATGCTAAATACCAAACCTATCAGTGGCAAACATGTGAAAGTAATTATTCAAAATGTGATCACTGTACCCAGAGTAAGGACTGAACCTTCCTCTCCTGTCTCTGATCTCCCTTCTCTGCCTTTTACAATATACACCACAAATAATAACTACGTATTTGTGTTCAACAGGTAAACTATGAGTCCATCAATCCTGACATGCTGATGTAGCCGTATTATGTCGCTCTTTATAGAAGCACGGCAGCTATTACAGCCACTGTGACAGAAATGAGACTAAGTTTGTTGTTGATTGCAGCTGCCGATGCTCCTGTTCCTGTTCCTCCTTCAAATCCAGATACTCCTGCTCCTGCTCCGGGTTTGGCTGTTGTTGTTGTTGTTGCCGCTGTTGTTACTGCTGCTGCGTTGCTAGAGGGAGGTCTTGATACCGTCGCACTTGCTGCCGTTGCCGCCGCTGTCGCCGCTGCTGCCGCTGTTTCCGCCGCCTGGGTGCTTGAAGTGATTACTGCTGCTAGGTCGGCTGCATTTTGCGTTGTTGCTGCCGACGTTGCTGCCTCTACTGCTGTTGCCGTTGCCATTGCTGCTGCTTGCGCTATCTGTGCCACCGACAGTGCGTCTTGTACTGATGCACGCTGTGCTGCTGTCAACCCTGTGGGGTCTGATAATAGACTCTCCAAGTCTCCTGCTGCTTCTCTTGTTTTCGTGACCGCTGATTTGGCGGCTGCTGTGACTTCCGCGGGTATTTTCGATGTTGAATTTGAAGACGCTGCCAACGTTGCTGCATTTGCTGACGTTTCTGCCGCTCCTGCTGCTTTTAGCGCTGCTGCTGCTATTTGGGCCGCTTTCAGTGCTGCCGATCCTGGTTTTGCTGCTGATGCTGCTTGTATTGCTGCTAGGGATGCTGTTTTTGCCGCTTCTGCCGCGTTTCTTGCTGCATCAGCTGCCACCTCCACTGTTGTTGCCCCTTGTGCAAGTAACGTGGATGCACTTGCTGCCAATTTGGAAGCGTTTGCTGCGTTTTCTGCTGCTGCTTTTGCTGCTGGGCCAGCAGCCGCTGCTGCTGCTGAAGCTGCTGCCGCCGATGCTGCTGCCGACGCCGTCAACCCTGCCACTGCTGCTTGCTTTGCTTTAGCTGCTCCTTGTGACGTCGCTGCGGTCGTTCCGGGTACGTCTGCAGCTGGTGTTGTCCCTTGGGATCCCGTTTGCACTACTGCATTTGCGGCATTTGCTGCTGCCGTTGCAGCTCTTGCTCCCGCTTGTGCTGCTGATGCAACTGTTGCTGTGTTGTTTGCTGCTGCAGCTTCTGCTAGTGTTTCTGCTGTTATCGCCGTTGCTACGGTTATATCTGCCACTGTTTTTGCTATGTCTATTGCCGAACGTGCTGTCCCTGTCAATTTTGCTGCTTCTAGCGCTGTGATCGCTGATAATGCTGTCAATGCTCCTTCTGCTTCTGTCGACACTGATTTCGCAGCTTCTGCAACAGCTGTAATTGCTCCCGCCGTTTCCGAAGCTGCCTTCGCTGTTGCGTTTGCTGCTTTGCTTGCCGCCATTGCTACTTTTAATGCCGCCTTTGCTGTTTCTGATGGCGCAGATGGCGATTGTGCTTGTATTGCTGCTTGTGCTACTGCTTCTGCTGCTTGTGCTGCGTTTCTGGCTGCTTGTACTCCCAGTGCTACCGGGGCTTGTCCTGCTCCTACCAATGTGGCAGCTCTGGCTGCCTCTTGTGCAGCTTTTATTGCATCTTCTGCTTTGGATGCTGGTGCTCCAGCGGCTGCTGCTGTTGAGGCTGCTAATGCGGTTGCTGCTGCTGCTGTGGCTGTTGACAATGACACTGCTGCGATTTGTTTCTTTGTGGGTGGTGGTGCCAGAGTTGTTGCTGGCGGTGGTGCATCTGTGGGTGGACTGATGACTGCCCTCGGGAGTGCGGCTAATGCAGCGGTTGCTGTTGCTTCTGCGCCTTTTGCTGCTGCCTTTGCTGCTGCTGCCAATATTGCTGCAATGTCCTCTGTTGTTGCTGTTCCACTTGCTGTTGATGCTATCCGTGCTGTTGCTTCTGCTATTTCTGCCACCGTTAGTGCTGCTGAGATTGATATTGCTGCTGCCCCACTGGCGGATGATAATTCTGATTGTAATGTTTTAGCTGCATCTATTGATATGTTAGCCACTGTTTTTGAAGCTTCTGCAGCTTGGGCGATTGCTGTTGTACTACCCGATGCTGCAGATGTTGCTGCTTTTGCTGCTTCTTCAGCAGCCTTTGATGCTTTTAATGATAACATTGATAGTTGTGCAACTGCTTGTGCTTTCGACGCAGGGGCTGTTGTTGCTTCTTGTGCTGCTGCTGCCGCTGCTGATATGGCAGCCTCGGCAGCTAACGTTGCTGCCCTTGCGGCCAATGTCGGTGGTGCTTGTCCTGTTGCCACTAATGTAGCAGCTCTGGCTGCGTCTGTTGCAGCCGCAATTGCATTTGCTGCAGCTGGGGATGATGTTGCTCCAACAACTGTCGAAGCGGCTGCTGCTGCTGCCGCAGCTGTGGAAGCTGCTGCTGCTGCCGCAGAAGCTGCTGCCGCTGTCACTGTAGCTGCTGCTGTTGGAGTCAATGTTATAGAGATTGTTGTTGGCGGTGCTGTAACATTTGGCGATGCTGCCACAGCTGCCGCAGCTACTTGTTTAGCTATTTTAGCTGCTTCTGTTGCCTTTGCAACTGCTGTTCCTTGGGTTGTTGCATTTGTGGCACCTGCTGCTGCTTCTACGGCTGCAATTGATTGTTGGATTATTGCTGTTTGGTCGGCTGGTCCAGGGGTTTGGTTTTTAGCTGCTGTTAGTGCTGCTAGTAGTGCTGCTAGAGCTTTTGTTGCGTCTGCTGCTGCCTGTGTTGCAGCTGCTGTAGCTTCCGCTGCAGTCCCTGCTGTCACCGCAGATGCAGCCTTATCTGCTGCCTGTGCTGCTTCATCTGCTGCTGCTGATGCATTTGCTGACGCCTCTGCAATCTTTCGTGCTACTTCTGCCGTTGTTGTTGGTGATGCCTCAAGTGCTTTTGTCGCTGCAGTTAATGCTATTTTAGCTTCTTCTGTTGCTTGTTTTGCCAGAACTGCTGCCGCTATCGGTGATAGTGTTCCATTGATGACGAGTGAAGAAGCTACTGCTGCCTTCTGTGCGGCTTGAGCAGCAGCTTCTGCAGCAGCTGCTGCTGCTACAGCGGCGGGTCCAGAAGTTGTTGCTGCTGCTGTTGCTGCTGTTGCCGCTGCTGCTGCTGCTATCGATGCTGCTGTTGCTGCTGCTTTCGCACTTGCTGCTGCTGCTGCTGCTGGTGTTGCTACTAAATCGGACGCAGCCGCGGATGTTTCTTTAGCTATTTTAGCTGCTTCTGTTGCTTTTTCCAACTGCTGTTCCTTGGGTTGTTGCGTTTGCGGCAGCTGCTGCTGCTTCTACGGCTGCAATTGATTGTTGGATTATTGCTGTTTCGCTGCTTGATCCAGGGGTTTGGTTTTTAGCTGCTGTTAGTGCTGCTAGTAGTGCTGCTAGAGCTTTTGTTGCGTCTGCTGCTGCCTGTGTTGCAGCTGCTGTAGCTTCTGCTGCAGTCCCTGCTGTCACCGCAGATGCAGCCTTGTCTGCTGCCTGTGCTGCTTCATCTGCTGCTGCTGATGCATTCGCTGACGCCTCTGCAATCTTTCGTGCTACTTCTGCCGTTGTTGTTGGTGATGCCTCAAGTGCTTTTGTCGCTGCAGTTAATGCTATTTTAGCTTCTTCTGTTGCTTGTTTTGCCAGAACTGCTGCCGCTATCGGTGATAGTGTTCCATTGATGACGAGTGAAGAAGCTATTGCTGCCTTCTGTGCGGCTTGAGCAGCAGCTTCTGCAGCAGCTGCTGCTGCTACAGCGGCGGGTCCAGAAGTTGTTGCTGCTGCTGTTGCTGCTGTTGCCGCTGCTGCTGCTGCTATCGATGCTGCTGTTGCTGCTGCTTTCGCACTTGCTGCTGCTGCTGCTGCTGGTGTTGCTACTAAATCGGACGCAGCCGCGGATGTTTCTTTAGCTATTTTAGCTGCTTCTGTTGCTTTTCCAACTGCTGTTCCTTGGGTTGTTGCGTTTGCGGCAGTTGCTGCTGCTTCTACGGCTGCAATTGATTGTTGGATTATTGCTGTTTCGCTGCTTGATCCAGGGGTTTGGTTTTTTAGCTGCTGTTAGTGCTGCTAGTAGTGCTGCTAGAGCTTTTGTTGCGTCTGCTGCTGCCTGTGTTGCAGCTGCTGTAGCTTCCGCTGCAGTCCCTGCTGTCACCGCAGATGCAGCCTTGTCTGCTGCCTGTGCTGCTTCATCTGCTGCTGCTGATGCATTTGCTGACGCCTCTGCAATCTTTCGTGCTACTTCTGCCGTTGTTGTTGGTGATGCCTCAAGTGCTTTTGTCGCTGCAGTTAATGCTATTTTAGCTTCTTCTGTTGCTTGTTTTGCCAGAACTGCTGCCGCTATCGGTGATAGTGTTCCATTGATGACGAGTGAAGAAGCTATTGCTGCCTTCTGTGCGGCTTGAGCAGCAGCTTCTGCAGCAGCTGCTGCTGCTACAGCGGCGGGTCCAGAAGTTGTTGCTGCTGCTGTTGCTGCTGTTGCCGCTGCTGCTGCTGCTATCGATGCTGCTGTTGCTGCTGCTTTCGCACTTGCTGCTGCTGCTGCTGCTGGTGTTGCTACTAAATCGGACGCAGCCGCGGATGTTTCTTTAGCTATTTTAGCTGCTTCTGTTGCTTTTCCAACTGCTGTTCCTTGGGTTGTTGCGTTTGCGGCAGTTGCTGCTGCTTCTACGGCTGCAATTGATTGTTGGATTATTGCTGTTTCGCTGCTTGATCCAGGGGTTTGGTTTTTAGCTGCTGTTAGTGCTGCTAGTAGTGCTGCTAGAGCTTTTGTTGCGTCTGCTGCTGCCTGTGTTGCAGCTGCTGTAGCTTCCGCTGCAGTCCCTGCTGTCACCGCAGATGCAGCCTTGTCTGCTGCCTGTGCTGCTTCATCTGCTGCTGCTGATGCATTTGCTGACGCCTCTGCAATCTTTCGTGCTACTTCTGCCGTTGTTGTTGGTGATGCCTCAAGTGCTTTTGTCGCTGCAGTTAATGCTATTTTAGCTTCTTCTGTTGCTTGTTTTGCCAGAACTGCTGCCGCTATCGGTGATAGTGTTCCATTGATGACGAGTGAAGAAGCTATTGCTGCCTTCTGTGCGGCTTGAGCAGCAGCTTCTGCAGCAGCTGCTGCTGCTACAGCGGCGGGTCCAGAAGTTGTTGCTGCTGCTGTTGCTGCTGTTGCCGCTGCTGCTGCTGCTATCGATGCTGCTGTTGCTGCTGCTTTCGCACTTGCTGCTGCTGCTGCTGCTGGTGTTGCTACTAAATCGGACGCAGCCGCGGATGTTTCTTTAGCTATTTTAGCTGCTTCTGTTGCTTTTTCCAACTGCTGTTCCTTGGGTTGTTGCGTTTGCGGCAGTTGCTGCTGCTTCTACGGCTGCAATTGATTGTTGGATTATTGCTGTTTCGCTGCTTGATCCAGGGGTTTGGTTTTTAGCTGCTGTTAGTGCTGCTAGTAGTGCTGCTAGAGCTTTTGTTGCGTCTGCTGCTGCCTGTGTTGCAGCTGCTGTAGCTTCTGCTGCAGTCCCTGCTGTCACCGCAGATGCAGCCTTGTCTGCTGCCTGTGCTGCTTCATCTGCTGCTGCTGATGCATTCGCTGACGCCTCTGCAATCTTTCGTGCTACTTCTGCCGTTGTTGTTGGTGATGCCTCAAGTGCTTTTGTCGCTGCAGTTAATGCTATTTTAGCTTCTTCTGTTGCTTGTTTTGCCAGAACTGCTGCCGCTATCGGTGATAGTGTTCCATTGATGACGAGTGAAGAAGCTATTGCTGCCTTCTGTGCGGCTTGAGCAGCAGCTTCTGCAGCAGCTGCTGCTGCTACAGCGGCGGGTCCAGAAGTTGTTGCTGCTGCTGTTGCTGCTGTTGCCGCTGCTGCTGCTGCTATCGATGCTGCTGTTGCTGCTGCTTTCGCACTTGCTGTTGCTGCAGTTGCTGCAATTGCTGCTGGTGATGGTGTTGTTGTTGGGGCCATAGTGCTGTTTCCTGTAGGACATTTCTGTCTCAGGCTTCCTTCAGCAGGCTGGCTGTTGGATGCTGTTTTAAATTAAGAGTTTGGTTAGAATTCCGTCATACATTGTCACATTCAGTTGTGGTTTCCAGTTACTACATTACTTTTATCACTTACCAAGAAGTGTAAGGACGACGATAAACGTCGTGATGATCATTGTGAACAGTTTCTTTTCTCCTCCACTTTCCCTTCCAGAATTACAGATGAACCTCCTGAAAGAAAATGAAAAATAGTACAAAAGAGATTTTTAATCTCTACATGCATTGGGACAATGGGACATTGAATGGGGGGTTGGGTCTACTCAAGTTTCCCGACCCAAACTGCAAGAGTATTCCCAAATGTCCTTCCCCAACTGAGAGTACCAGGGGGATGGCTGGGATGTATGTATGGGCCTCAGAGTGCACCTTTCCAGGGTAACTCCATGTGCACACTCTTTGGAGAACCAGGGGCACTTGTTAAGTGTTTGTGTAATCTGGGACAGGACACTATTTACCATTTGAGTCACAGATCAGTAGGCTACGCATAATTGGAAATCTGGGTTGATGACCTTTTGAAATGAAGCTAGACTTGAAGAACCTTTTCAGTAACAAAAGTTGATGTTCTGTATAATGTGTGACTCAATTTTGGTGGTCCCGGGTCCATGCCAAGGACCCCAAAATGGGAACAAAATTTGAAGAGAATTTTGCCCTATGGGTTCATGACACTTGGGAAGACCAAATGGCCCATTCAAAAGCTTGCCAAATGTCGGGGTCTAGCCTTTCCACGTATTGGGAAATTTGGCAGGCTTTTGAATGGGGAAGCTTGGGTCTTCCCAAGTGTCCTTCCCCCACTAGGAATACGTGGGGAAAATAATTGTATTTGGGATTCTCTTTAGGGTTCCTTTTTTGGTCCAAAAAACAGATGTTTGGTATTCTTAAATTCTTAAACTAAGATAATCCACCATAAAAAAGATAGTAAAACTCACAACATGCTAATAGAAATGGCAGAAAACAAATAATCCTGGATTTTCTTTACCGTACTAATAATTGAGTTACAAAACTAAAGCAAAACATTTGTTCTCCAAATTAAAGTGAAGTTTGAAAAAGAAATCCAAATTTGTGTACTTTTAAAGCTTACCAATTGTAATACAAATAATTCTATTAATTTCAATTCAGTCACATGGATAACGGAGCCATTGGAACCCTTTGCAAATGATTCACAAATGATGGAGAGAGAGAGAGGTTTCAGAAGCCAAAGTGATTTTAAATTCTCTTACTTGGCTGTTGTAGTGAAGTCAAGTAAAGTGAACTGATTCTGTTTCCTTGGCGTATCTTGCTGTGTCTCTCCTCTCCTTGAGTTTGTGTGTCTTTTGCTCCCTGTCTTCTGCTCTATTTATATGGTAGGACTCACCTTACATAATAAAAAAGGATCGTAATTATATAAACCAACCCAGATTAAGGATGGTGCCAGCTCCATTTCTGTCAAACTAATTATTGGATGCAAAGTTTTGTGCAGTTTGCGTCAGTGGTTAATAGAGATGTGCGACTTGTCGAGTGACATTACATGCAAATTTGACAGTGCAATGTATTGTTTATTTTATGGTTAGCAACAATCGTATTTGCAGGAGAACATAATCAGGACGCCTGTGACCTGTTCATGTAGACTTCACCATAGTTGTACTATTCATGGAGCGTTTATCCTGAAGGTATGAATAGGTTTTTAGTCCTATTTGCGTCCGTTTGTTTGTGTGTGTCATTGTGAGGTTTTAGTAGTTTCAAAAATGCTGCTACTACATACAATAAGCCTTAACGCCATATGTGTCATGGCCAGATCATTTCTTTGAATTAAAA
Organism: Sander vitreus; assembly: GCF_031162955.1. NCBI lineage: Eukaryota > Metazoa > Chordata > Actinopteri > Perciformes > Percidae > Sander > Sander vitreus. Next base: position 3,247,331 of record NC_135868.1, read on the forward strand.
AAATATATATATTTGATGCCTTGTGTGTATCATTTTAGTCCCATTTTCATAACATGTTCATTGTTACTTTTTAAAAGTTTTTTCAGTACAGAAAAATACTTTGCACATCTATAATGTGAGACAGGTGGTGCGTCGGAGGGAGATAAGTAGGTCAGAAGTTGCAAAGAATCTCCCGCACACTGTCTGACTTGCAAAAAATAAGATCAATAGTAGGCAACATTTCAGTACTAGACCATCATCTGGCAAAATTAATGAAGGGAGTTTCTTGGCAACTTTTGTAAATGTTTTTTCAAAAAAATAAAATGTCTTTTTATAGCTTAGTTTTCTAAGCACTAAAATGTATGTATAAGGGCTTCAGGCTTTTATTGTATTGTAGGCCCAGTTTAACATGCAACTTAATTTTATAAAATATGTAGTAGGGGCCCCACACTCCGTCCCTCTCTCAGATAAGGGGTCCTTGGCTTAAAAAAACATTGAAGACCCCTGGTATAGACAATCAAAATGATCTAAGAAGACTGGAAGAGGGGTATAAAAAAAGTTCTAAACTTGTTTAAACCCTGTCCCCAAGAAGAAATTACATTTATTCTGCAACAGCAATCACATTTTGTAGGAAAGTGTAAATGTGGGGCTTGCCCATGAATATATTCCAGTCACTAATTTTGTTACAATGTTCATAGTTTCCATCATTTGGTATTCAAAGTAATTGGGCTTTCACTTTTTATGATGTTATAGGTCTATTTTAACTTGTACTATTTTATGTCTTAGATATTCTCTTTTAGTTTTTTTTTTTGCATTCTGGTTATTTCCTTAGTTTACGTATTTAATTAGTATTGTTGGAGATCCGAGATTCGCATTGACAGCGACTGCCTTTGTGATTGTTGTGCATTTTATAAGAAATTACTTGAAAACTTTTGTTGGGAAGGATGGAAGAAATGTAGATCAAAAGATGAGAGCTGTATTAACACCTCCCTCATGAGTGATGTAGCCTATTTCATCCTTTCAGTTCGGCTTGTTACTGCTTTGCATGGTTGAACGGTGCAAGAAGATGGCTTGGGTCTGTTTTGCTTGGCTTGATGCTTGCAAGGCTTCCTGTACTGAATGGGGATACTGTTGATGTGTAACTGTGCAAATGTCTTGCTGCTTCCTGTAGCACTGCATGGCTTATTGAGAAAGCTTATATGTTGCTCTAGCTGTCTGTATAGTGTAACCTGTACTAATGTCTTGCCGTTTCCTGTTGCTCTGCTCTCAAAACATCTTGCCAAAGGACTACAGTTGGAAATTAGCCAGCTGGCTAACACTGGCACATTTACAGAAATGTTAATTAATGTGTGTTGTCCTTTATAAAATAAAGAATAAGAATAAGAACTCATTTATGCAAATTCTGTACACTATGAAAATGTTTTGCTGCGTTGCATGGAATGTAGCATGTCACAGATGATACAACCAATTAACAATTCATATTCACACACTTTTCGTCCTCATGGGTCAACACTTTCTGACGTTTTTGTCTCTTTTTTCAACACTTTTTTCAATGTTTTTGGCGCATTTTTTGATGTTTAACGCTTCCTTTTAGTACCATGTATAAACACCACTAACACCAACTTGAAATTCATGGTCAATAAAACTCATTTATCAGAAATTATACCTAATTCTTGAGTGAAAAAAACAGAAATGAATTATTTAGAGTAATATTAAAGGAAGGATAATCACAGAATGTTTCAAAACATTTACATTTTTTATTCAAATGCAAAAGAATTTAATAATACTACCAAAATTCAATAAAAGTAGAGATCTCTGTCCAAGGACACTGTTTGTCTCTGTACTTGTTCAGTACATTAAGTACACACTGCAGCCACTCCTTTGACAAACGTAGACCTGACAGATATTTACTAATTGATCATAATTGCATATCATCTATTGCACCACACCTACATTGCTTTCTGTATAGCGATGCCCAATACTGTGCCAGAGCAATGTATAAAGAGATAATTTGGCCCCAAAGTGGAAATATTTCTTAAATCTCTTGTGAAAACATACTTACACTCAATTGTTTAGGTGCTTGAAATAACTTTACAAAAGTCTTGGTTTCAGAAAAAATAGTAAATAAATGAAAATTAAAATCTATGAAACTTTATGAAATGAAACTTCCCTTGGACTCGCCGGTGGGACTTTTGTCCTCAGAGGGTTAAACTTAAAGTTGTACACACGGCAACAATAAAAAATAAATTGCAACATTTTGAAAATGTTTAAGTCCATGTTTAGTGAACTTCTTGGTATTTTGAGAAGGGCACACTAACGTTTTAATCTTGTACGTTTTTTAATATTGCCTCATTCTCACTCCCATTGCGTAAAATACAGATGCTTGGTCAGGTGCCTTTGGCGTTGTTATTGACGCTAAAAGTCTCCTTTAGCGTCATAACTAAACGCGCTGGTTCGGGACTATTGGCGTCACTTTTGGCGCAGTTAGGTTAAGGAAAAGATCATGGGTGGACTTATAAAAGGTATGTTTCCATGACACGCGGGACAAGAACGGGACATTTGGGTTTAGGAAAAGAACGGGAAAAGAACAGGACAGTTGGGTTTTGGAAAAGAAGAATGGGACAGTTGGGTTTAGGTAAAGGGTTAGGGGGGTTAGGGTTAGGGATTATGGTTAGTTGGGAATGTAAAGAAGAACAGGACAGTTGGGTTTAGGTAAAGAGTTGGGGGGGTAGGGTTAGGGGTTATGGTTAATTGGGTTTAGGAAAAGAAGAACGGCACAGTTGGGTTTAGGTAAAGGGTTAGGGGGGTTAGTATTAGGGGTTATGTTTAGTTGGGTTTAGGAAAAGAAGAACGGCACAGTTGGGTTTAGGTAAAGGGTTAGGGGGGTTAGTATTAGGGGTTATGTTTAGTTGGGTTTAGGTAAAGAAGAACGAGACAGTTGGGTTTAGGTAACGGGTTAAGAGTGTTCGGGTTAGGGGTTTAGGGAATTTTGGCCTTTAATACTACTCGCTAGAGACACTGCCCAAGCGTCCGTATTTTATGAGTTCAGAGTGAGAAAGGGTTGTCCATACATTTCCATGACACGCGGGACAAGAATGGGACATTTGGGTTTGGGATAAGAAGAACGGGAAAAGAACAGGACAATTGGGTTCAGGAAAAGAAGAATGGGACAGTTGGATTTAAATAAAGGGTTATGGGGGTTGGGGTTAGGGGTTATTGGTTATGGTTAGTTGGGTTTAGGAAAAGAAGAACGGCACAGTTGGGTTTAGGTAAAGGGTTAGTGGGCTTAGGGTTAGGGGTTTAGGGTTAGGGGTTATGGTTAGTTGGGAATGTATAGAAGAACAGGACAGTTGGGTTTAGGTAAAGAGTTAGGGGGGGTAGGGTTAGGGGTTATGGTTAATTGGGTTTAGGAAAAGAAGAACGGCACAGTTGGGTTTAGGTAAAGGGTTAGGGGGGTTAGTATTAGGGGTTATGTTTAGTTGGTTTTAGGTAAAGAAGAACGAGACAGTTGGGTTTAGGTAAAGGGTTAAGAGGTTAGGGTTAGGGGTTTAGGGAATTTTGGTCTTTAATACTACTCGCTAGAGACACTGCCCAAGCGTCCGTATTTTATGAGTTCGGAGTGAGAAAGGGTTGTCCGTACATTTCCATGACACGCGGGACAAGAATGGGACATTTGGGTTTAGGACAAGAAGAACCGGGAAAAGAACAGGACAATTGGGTTCAGGAAAAGAAGAATGGGACAGTTGGATTTAAATAAAGGGTTATGGGGGTTGGGGTTAGGGGTTTAGGGTTAGGGGTTATGGTTAGTTGGGAATGTATAGAAGAACAGGACAGTTGGGTTTAGGTAAAGAGTTAGGGGGGGTAGGGTTAGGGGTTATGGTTAATTGGGTTTAGGAAAAGAAGAACGGCACAGTTGGGTTTAGGTAAAGGGTTAGGGGGGTTAGTATTAGGGGTTATGTTTAGTTGGTTTTAGGTAAAGAAGAACGAGACAGTTGGGTTTAGGTAAAGGGTTAAGAGGTTAGGGTTAGGGGTTTAGGGAATTTTGGTCTTTAATACTACTCGCTAGAGACACTGCCCAAGCGTCCGTATTTTATGAGTTCGGAGTGAGAAAGGGTTGTCCGTACATTTCCATGACACGCGGGACAAGAATGGGACATTTGGGTTTAGGACAAGAAGAACCGGAAAAGAACAGGACAATTGGGTTTAGGAAAAGAAGAATGGGACAGTTGGATTTAAATAAAGGGTTATGGGGGTTGGGGTTAGGGGTTATTGGTTATGGTTAGTTGGGTTTAGGAAAAGAAGAACGGCACAGTTGGGTTTAGGTAAAGGGTTAGGAGGGTTAGGGTTAGGGGTTTAGGGTTAGGGGTTATGGTTAGTTGGGTTTAGGAAAAGAAGAACGGGACAGCTGGGTTTAGTTAAAGGGTAAGGGGGGGTTAGTGTTAGGGGTTATGGTTAGTTGGGTTTAGGTAAAGAAGAACAGAGCAGTTGGGTTTAGGTAAAGGGTTAGGGGGGTTAGAGTTAGGGGGTTAGAGTTCAGAGTTATGGTGAGTTGGGTTTAGGAAAAGAAGAACGGTACAGTTGGGTTTAGGAAACGTAACATGTGGGACACAGACCCTGGTCTCCAGGGTGAAAGTCCTGTGTTTGACCCATTCACCACCACAACCATTCTCCCTATGCAGAATTTTGGCCTTTAATACTACTCGCTAGAGACACTGTCCAAGCGTACGTATTTTATGAGTTTGGAGTGAGAACGAGTTATCCGGGACACGAACTCCACCCCCCCAGCTTGAAAGCCCTTGTTTTATGGGTTAGGGTTAGTGTTTTTGTATTGTTTGTTTTGTATTTTTTATTGGCTCAGTATATAGACACATACACGGAGTAAAATAATTTGTTATTGCACAGAAATTGTTTTTAATATGTAGTGCTCGTAAAAAAAGTCTTACAGTTTTTTTATTGTTCTTATTGAGAATAAATGTCATTATTGGCTTTTCTACGAGTTCAAATCTGCTTTTCACATGTAATTCCACACCATTTAGTCTCTGACTCATTTTTGTGACGCAGTATTAAGAGCAAGAAAGTCTGCGTATTAGGGAGGGTCAAACAAACAGGACTTGACCCAGGAGGCCGCTGTTTGTGTCCCGTGTGAAACCAAAAGTCAATATTTTTTCATTGACTACTTAACGTACGCACAGAACCTAATTTATGTAACGAAACATACTTATTTTAACCCAAACCCGGATCTCTTCCTAAACCTAACCAAGTAGTTTTGCTTGAATTCACAAAAACACCGACAACATTGGGAATGAGAACAGTCCGTTACGTCCGAGAACAGCTTAAAATGCGTCAACACGGCATGTGAAATGTCCTTAAAAGTGACCTGCTATTTATACGCCTTCCCATAAGATCACATTGCTAATATCCTGTGTCCTGAGAAGAACAATTTGCTCAAAATCAAATTAGTGTTATTTTTAGATTGTTTGTTGTCTGATATTCGTGTGGCAGTTAACACCCACATCATGAGTAACGCCACATAATTCGACATAAAGGCTAAAAAGTACGTGTTTAAATTGCAACATTTTGAAAATGTTTAAGTCCATGTTTAGTGAACTTCTTGGTATTTTGAGAAGGGCACACTAACGTTTTTAATCTTGTAAGTTTTTTAATATTGCCTCATTCTCACTCCCATTGCGTAAAATACAGATGCTTGGTCAGGTGCCTTTGGCGTTGTTATTGACGCTAAAAGTCTCCTTTAGCGTCATAACTAAACGCGCTGGTTCGGGGACTATTGGCGCCACTTTTGGCGCAGTTAGGTTAAGGAAAAGATCATGGGTGGACTTATAAAAGGTATGTTTCCATGACACGCGGGACAAGAACGGGACATTTGGGTTTAGGAAAAGAACGGGGAAAAGAACAGGACAGTTGGGTTTTGGAAAAGAAGAATGGGATAGTTGGGTTTAGGTAAAGGGTTAGGGGGGTTAGGGTTAGGGATTATGGTTAGTTGGGAATGTATAGAAGAACAGGACAGTTGGGTTTAGGTAAAGAGTTAGGGGGGGTAGGGTTAGGGGTTATGGTTAATTGGGTTTAGGAAAAGAAGAACGGCACAGTTGGGTTTAGGTAAAGGGTTAGGGGGGTTAGTATTAGGGGTTATGGTTAATTGGGTTTAGGAAAAAGAAGAACGGCACAGTTGGGTTTAGGTAAAGGGTTAGGGGGTTAGTATTAGGGGTTATGTTCAGTTGGGTTTAGGTAAAGAAGAAAGCGAGACAGATGGGTTTAGGTAACGGGTTAAGAGTGTTCGGGTTAGGGGTTTAGGGAATTTTGGCCTTAGGAAAAGAAGAACGGCACAGTTGGGTTTAGGTAAAGGGTTAGGGGGGTTAGTATTAGGGGTTATGTTTAGTTGGTTTTAGGTAAAGAAGAACGAGACAGTTGGGTTTAGGTAAAGGGTTAAGAGGTTAGGGTTAGGGGTTTAGGGAATTTTGGTCTTTAATACTACTCGCTAGAGACACTGCCCAAGCGTCCGTATTTTATGAGTTCGGAGTGAGAAAGGGTTGGCCGTACATTTCCATAACACGCGGGACAAGAATGGGACATTTGGGTTTAGGACAAGAAGAACCGGAAAAGAACAGGACAATTGGGTTTAGGAAAAGAAGAATGGGACAGTTGGGTTTAGGTAAAGGGTTATGGGGGTTAGGGTTAGGGGTTATTGGTTATGGTTAGTTGGGTTTAGGAAAAGAAGAACGGCACAGTTGGGTTTAGGTAGTTAGGTAGGGTTATGCATGTAGTTGGGTTTAGGAAAAGAAGAACGGGACAGCTGGGTTGAGTTAAAGGGTTAGGGGGTTGGGGGTTAGTGTTAGGGGTTATGGTTAGTTGGGTTTAGGAAAAGAAGAACGGGACAGCTGGGTTTTAGTTAAAGGGTAAGGGGGGTTAGTGTTACGGGTTATGGTTAGTTGGGTTTAGGTAAAGAAGAACAGGGCAGTTGGGTTTAGGTAAAGGGTTAGGGGGGTTAGAGTTAGGGGGTTAGAGTTCAGAGTTATGGTGAGTTGGGTTTAGGAAAAGAAGAACGGTACAGTTGGGTTTAGGAAACGTAACATGTGGGACACAGACCCTGGTCTCCAGGGTGAAAGTCCTGTGTTTGACCCATTCACCACCACAACCATTCTCCCTATGCAGAATTTTGGCCTTTAATACTACTCGCTAGAGACACTGTCCAAGCGTACGTATTTTAGGAGTTTGGAGTGAGAACGAGTTATCCGGGACACGAACTCCACCCCCCCAGCTTGAAAGCCCTTGTTTTATGGGTTAGGGTTAGTGTTTTTGTATTGTTTGTTTTGTATTTTTTTATTGGCTCAGTATATAGACACATACACGGAGTAAAATAATTTGTTATTGCACAGAAATTGTTTTTAATATGTAGTGCTCGTAAAAAAAGTCTTACAGTTTTTTTATTGTTCTTATTGAGAATAAATGTCATTATTGGCTTTTCTACGAGTTCAAATCTGCTTTTCACATGTAATTCCACACCATTTAGTCTCTGACTCATTTTTGTGACGCAGTATTAAGAGCAAGAAAGTCTGCGTATTAGGGAGGGTCAAACAAACAGGACTTGACCCAGGAGGCCGCTGTTTGTGTCCCGTGTGAAACCAAAAGTCAATATTTTTTCATTGACTACTTAACGTACGCACAGAACCTAATTTATGTAACGAAACATACTTATTTTAACCCAAACCCGGATCTCTTCCTAAACCTAACCAAGTAGTTTTGCTTGAATTCACAAAAACACCGACAACATTGGGAATGAGAACAGTCCGTTACGTCCGAGAACAGCTTAAAATGCGTCAACACGGCATGTGAAATGTCCTTAAAAGTGACCTGCTATTTATACGCCTTCCCATAAGATCACATTGCTAATATCCTGTGTCCTGAGAAGAACAATTTGCTCAAAATCAAATTAGTGTTATTTTTAGATTGTTTGTTGTCTGATATTCGTGTGGCAGTTAACACCCACATCATGAGTAACGCCACATAATTCGACATAAAGGCTAAAAAGTACGTGTAGGAGGGTGTAGCCTGTCAAATCTTTGTGTTGGTCTTTTGTATAAATGCAATGGAACATTCATACCAAGAAACCAACACAAATATTTGATTTGTTTGCAGCGCAGTGTGCTCCCACGCAGGCATTAATTTCTACCTGTGATGATCATACAGGTTCCTATAATTACAGTGGACACCCGAGGTGTGTCGGTATGTTGTAAAATAATTTGTGCATTTGCAGGTTTGATTGTGTCTCAGTCTTGTGCAGTGGGGGAGGAATTACTGTTGTTCATCATTGACCCATCTGAAGTCAGAAGGGTTAAAGACATGGTCGGACTAACGTAAAGATTACTTTGAGTTAAGGTTTGTTGTTGCACTTTATTAAATATGATGCTATTGTAGGGCCATAGTGGCTGTCAGTTAGTTTTCTACACTGCACTGTAATGGTACGTGTCCATATATGCGTTGTTTACCCGAAGGGATCGCTCCGCTTCCCAGCATTGCACGCTAGTGGGCTTGTCACAAGTTTCTTTTCACTGACCACTGACAAGCAAAGAAAACAGGCTACACCCTCCTACAACCACGATGGCTGCAGCTGATTGGACGAACGCTTCACAAATGAATGGGAAGTGTGGAAATGACCCTTTTTTTTTCAGAGGATGTCAGGTCCCTTCTCAAAACAACAAATCCACTTTCATTGGATAGCCTTTCCTGATTTGATTTTAGCCTGAACCTCCTTTGAACTGTCTTTTATTTCTTTTTTAAATGTTTTTTACTATTACACTGTACACAAAAACTGTACAAAAAGTAATACCCTTTTCTCATAAAAAAAGTGAGGTAAGTCATACTATCCAGTTATTTATTCTGTATTACCATAGTCATAGTCTGTTCATAGCCTGTACATAGCTGTAGTAATAGACACTCATATAGACACATATCTATAAACTTATATATCATTCATACCTTGCACTCTGTATATACTGTAGCATATGTTATTTAATGTTATTTAATCAATGTTAAAGTACTTCTGGTTGCTCTGTACTTTTGCAACTGTACTAGTCTAAACTATCCTAATGTTTTGTCCTTCACTTGCATTGGATTTTTTTATTGTTCTACCTATACCTGCCCAGGGACGATACGGGTGGAAACTTAGCAATTGTGCAACAACCTGGTGCAATGCAGCTCTCCTTGTTCACATACAAGGTTAATGTTTAATTGTGCATTGTCCCAGGGGCGATTCCAGGGGATTTGATCAGAATACAGCATAGAAAATCTGCTTAGAAATATAGGAAATATTACATAGGATGGAACAGCACAATGTAATTTTGCGCATCACATTCATTCACTTGTTTCTATTTTCACGAATTGTATATCCAAATACAATACACATTTTCTATGGGCTCTTAAGGCAAACATTTGGATAATCATTATGGAGACATTAATTGGTCATGTGACAAGGGCTGGGAAGGTTTTTTTTCACAGAACCATATAAAAATGAAGTGCAATACACTTACAATAAACTTGCCTCAAACTTAAACATAGAAAACCTTGCTGTACACAGTTTTCAGATAATAGGAAACTGAACAGAAATAAAGTCCAATACGCAATTCTTCGGCAATATCTTCGGATATGACACATGCCTTTGTTGTGGGAGACCTGGGTTCGATTCCCAATGTGATACATCAACCGATGTCATATCATAACCCATAGTTGCTCCAGAGTCATGTGACCTCTGACATATATAGCAATAGCAGTAAGTCGCTTTGGATAAAAGCGTCAGCTAAATGACATATAATGTAAAGCAATATGTTTCTACTTCTAAACTGGCCTCAAAATGTGTGTCTGCGGGCCGATTGGAATGACCCCAAACCGTGATTTCTTTTGTCCACTGGAGCTCCTGAAAGTGTCGTCTACATATGGCCAATTGACTACAATAGAAAAAAAAGGCACAGCGAACAACACAAAGTGCAGTCGTCATAGGGCAATGAACATGCAGGGTGTGTTGCGTCACAAGGTTTACCTTTAGAAGGAATGCAGGTGCAAGTTTAGGCATGTTCCTCAATCCACACTCAGTAGTACTGCATTGTTATGCCACTAATTTGCGCTGGCTATCACTGTCGCTGGCTTTAAATGCTTTAACCTTTGTATTAAAGGGTTCACGCAATAGAAATGAAACATAACATTTAGAAGGAAAAATGAACCCGTCAGCTACCGTCTGCGTCAGCATCGAGGCTGGACGGACCCCCGAGGGCCCCAAGAACCCCCCCAGACTTTTACTGAATGTCAACTGTTTGTATGTATGATAATACTATCACTGTAAACCTTTGATGTAAATGTACAGCTAAAATCTCACAGCATCTTACTGTTTTAATGTTACACAGGATCATACTGTAAATGACAGAGCATTCTGGGAGAAAATAATGATATTACAGCACTATCTGCCAATGTCGCAGATTACAGGTATTTACTGTTAATACCAATGCATCTTGGGAAAATAAATTGTTCAAAAGGGTTGTACTCAGTGCCTTCATTAATTCATAGGTGTGTTTTGGGCGTAACATGCAATAAACCAGTCAGTGTCATCTCCCATTCCCTTTAAAAGCCAGGCGCGTTTATACCTTGGCGCATTGCTGTTATGATGGCGGATTTTACTCACAGGCTGTTAAAATAACAGTGAAATGCTGCGTTATTGACTTTAGACCAGGTTTTTGTTGGTCAGTGGCGCGATCACTTTCCGCTGCCTCAAGATAGCAATACGCCAAGAATGCACCTGAACACACCTCCCTGTAAGACCAGCACGCCCATGGGCGCACAGATGGGCGCAGGTGCATTTTCTATTTAAACGACGTGGGCGCTGGACATTCTTAAAATAGCAAAGACACTTGCGTCTGGCGCTGCCCATGTGAGAAAAGTCCACTTGCGCCTCATTAATGTAGATTCAACTCTCATAACAAGAGAAAAGAAAATGTGAGCTCGAGGTGTGGAAACTTTCTCTTAGATCAGATCATATAAAAAAAACTAAATGCCTTCTGTGACCACACGTGCCTACATAAAATAAATTTCATTCATTTACATGATCTCACATTTAATGATGTATAATCTATCACAGGTGGTTTGTCAAAGGTATGAAATGACTCAATGTAGTGATTGTTTCTTTGCGTGATTACCTTGATGTCTCTCTCTCTCTCTCTCTCTCTCTCTCTCTCTCTCTCTCTCTCTCTCTCTCTCTCTCTCTCTCTCTCTCTCTCTCTCTCTGTCTCTCTCTCTCTCTCCTACAGCGCCACCTGGTGACAACTTGTACAATAAGTGACCACAGGTATAATCATTGTACTCCCAATGATTATGTGATAGTTCAAATTAATTGTAATTTCAATAGGTGTGGAGAGTAAGTCAAACGTTTTGACCTGTAATGTCTTGCAAGATGTCTGATATTTTATAATCCATACCTTTTAAAGGCTGTATTCGCAAAATAATGTTTTGTCTCAGACTGAGCCAGAAATCTCGACTTGAAGAAGAAGAAGAATAAAACACTTTGCTGACAGATGTTTTCATAATTAATGCATGAAAAGGTTAACTGCTCTGTAAAGCGCTTTGAATTTCCTTTTTGCTGAAATGTGCTCTACAAATAAAGCTGCCTTGCCTTGTCTTACTATTTAGCAATGAGTTTTTGAGTTTGTGTATATCTGTCACAAATAAGGAAATACACGGAAAGGGGGAAGAGTTATGATTAATAAAGTCATAAAAAAAAACATGTCCAGGCACTGAAAATAGTGATCAAAGGCCTTTACAGGGCCTAAACAGGGCAAGACATTAAAATACACCAACGCATATCGGCTTGAGCCTTCCTCAGGGCGTAGTGAGACAAAGTGATTATCATTTGCAGGTGTGCCCACGTGAGAGCATGACTTGTTTTACCTGGCCTCTAGGGGCATACCATTACAAACAAAACACATCGAAACTGGTGACCTCAATCAGTCCTGACAGGAGTTGGCGGTAAAACAAAGCTTTTTCAAGCTGTGGGGCGGAGTTCGTTTCAAAGCAATCTTTAAAGCTAAAACTAAAGACTTTCACCCAGGAAATGTGTGTTCCTTGGGAGTGTTTTAATCCAAATCCTGTTTTTTCTTAACTAAACTAGTCGCTTTGGTGACTGAACTTAACTGTTGTCGCTGCATGACACTCACTTGTTGTCACCTAAACTCAACCGTACTGTCTGACTGGCATCTTGCGGTAACCCTGTACCCGGCTCAAAGCCCCCAACTCTTGGGCAACTTAACTATCAACTGCAGCTGATACGACGGAGCTCTGTGGCAGCTAAATTCAGCTAGCAACTGCCGCTCGGAGTCACGGAGCCTTGTAGCTGGCCTCTGTAGCCGGCATCACGTGACCAGCCAACAGTTGCCTAGTTTCGTAGAATACGGGCATGGATTGACCATCGGGAGCACCAGGAGATTTCCCGCTGGGCCGGTCTTTTTGTGTGGGCTGCATGTGCTGCATGCCGGTCAAAAGCTCGGCCCACAGAGGAGAGAGATCATATGATTGGCCCACTTGTGTGTATCTCATCAATGTCAATGTGTTTAGCTGTAGCTTTTCGCCTTAAATTGCTTTAAAGATTGCATTGAAAGTCTTTATGAAAACTATAAAAAAAACGTAATACTACATGAGCTTTTGGATTTAAACCCAAGAGGAATTTAGAAAACTAAGAATTACATGTAGTAGACAGGATGGATGTAATCTGGGCATTTGAAATGAATGACGAAACAATAGTGTAAATGAGTCTGCTACTCCAATACTTTTCAAATGCGCTAACGTTTTTTTTAACGACTCTTTGAGTTAACATGTACTAAACACATGCCGTCACGCCTTGATGCTCATGACAAGAAGTAGCCTACGTGCTAACGCTGCTGCAGTGAGGGCTCAACCAAATCCTTCTTGTTGGTTATTGGCTGGAACTCTGTTTATGTTTGGTGGTGCAGGTTGGCGCAGTTTGTTTTTGTTGGCGTTTGTGGAGCCTGGGCTGTCTACAGAGACCGTGTTTTTTTTTTACAGTGCGTCCAGGGGACAGGCAGCTCGCGGATAGTGAGGAGATGTTTGCTGTATGTGATAAAAAAAATGTTATAGCCTAAAAAACGCGTGACATCGCTTAGAGCACCTTTAACGCCCACCGATCCACCCCGACCTCCAACACGGCCAGCTGCGTTCGTATACAGCAGCAGTCAATGTGGTGCATTCTGCAAGAAAAACGTATAAATCATACGAATAACAGTGCTTAACTTTTCGTAGCTTTTTGAACGAATGGTTCATGACAACAGGCTGTAATATTTCTTCCAACCATCTGCATAGCTGAAAAATTTGTTACTGGAGCCCCTAAACAACGCTTACTGAGGTTTGGTTTTGGAGTTTGCCGTCCTGATTGTAAAAGCAGATCTACATCAACACTTAAGGTCCACCTCTTCCCCTTACTATTTTAAGATAAAGATCTACTATCACTGAACAAGGAAGCGTTCCAAGAGTTCAGACCAGCAAAGGCTGCAGGCTAGTAATCATACATTATTTCCTGCATCCGCACTGAATGTGGATGATAACTGGCCCAACCAGGAAATAATAATAATCAAATACTCATCTTTTAGCAATTTATTCTAATTAAATATAATCATCATTTCCATGTAATTTATTGGATATCTTTTTTAACCTTTAGGCTACCACCAGTTTTTGGTCAATTGTTGGCTAATCATATTTCCCAGCATGCATTGTATTTAGGTCGAACCCTTCTTTCCTTTAGTTTAAATAAAGTTTCATGATGGAGACTTCATTGTCCATATATATATATATATATATATATATATATATATACTTTATATAGCATGTTACATGACTCACATTCTCTTCATGGTTAAAATTAAAAACACACAATGACTATTAATATCCGCTCATATTTGTCACTGTTAATGAGGGTTTTTTCACGTAACGTGACGCACTGACCTGAATAGTAAATGACACAGTATATTTATTATATTACATATATTACAGTAATATTCTATTGGACATTCTGTACCGACATACATCAACAACTTACATTCACCTCTTCCTCTTACTATTTTTAACACAAGATCTACTCAGCGATTAAAACGACTTGACAGTAAACAGATATAATCTTTTCAATGAACAAGGAAGCATTCCGAGAGTTCAGACCTGCAGAGTCTGCCCTGTTATCTACATGTATCTATATTCATGCATTCCATGTGTATGTGTGTGTGTGTGTGTGCGTGCGTGCACATGTATGTGCGTGCATACGTTTGTTCGTGTGCATGTGAGTGTGTGTGTGTTGCACACCCCACAAAAAGTGACCACACTCTAAAAAATATCTGTTTATTGTCGAAGAATAATAGTGTGTAAGAGTAAAATGTCCTGTAGCCTGGGATGGCCTCGCTCTCTCCTCTTGTCTTGTCTCTCTGTCTAATGCCGGACATGCTTGAGTGAGAAATGTTGCCCGATGCCAGATTATCGTCAATGTATAATCTGAGGAAAATAGATATTTTAGACACGTGCTTAGAGAGAGAGGAGAGAGAGAGAGAGAGAGAGAGAGAGAGAGAGGAGGAGTGTGTCGAACGGTAGTCAGAGCGTGACTGGATCAGGTTACAAGGAGGCATTTCCAGCGGGGATGAGTCTGCCGCAGACCTGCTGTCTCTGAGCCGCTCAGCACACGAACATAAAAAAAAAAACTTGAATTGACTCAAATGCATTGGAGGAAAAAGTTTAGAAAAAACAAGAGGTTGCCTTCCAGGCCAGCTTCTGCTGGTGCCAGTGAGAAAAATGTTGAATCCCCCTCCCCAGTCTTTAGTGCAGACACTGATCGAGCAGGAGGTTAACGCTGCAATGAAAATTAATGAAGCCAAGTTGTAAGGTTTAGTAGAACAGATGGGTCCAGCAATTGACTATGAAAGCGCCATTAATAAACTGTAGGCTCACATTAACACGATAACCAAGAGAGGAGAAGCAGTTATTGCATACATGACAAAGACACCAAACATAAGCCCACTGCCAACTGTAGTTTATTGCAGGGTCCTCGGTACAGACTGGGAGGATGAAACCATGGACACCGGGTCACAGACTGACCCCTATGGCACTCCTGAGAGTAAGGAACTGGACAGCTTGATAAAGAAAGAACTAGACGATGAGCATGTGATGAAATAGTTTGAATTAGGATAACAGGAGTTCCTATTGATAATTGCTATTGTTGCTACAAAGATCATGTCTCTGAGGCGTTATGTGCACAGCGTGTATGATGTGTTGGAGGATTGTATAGGACAGTTACTTTCACTCAGAAGTCAGATTGACCATTAACCTGCTGCTTGCCTTTATCTGAGCGATATTTAAATGATAGTTTTCCTATAAATGGAGTAAAATATGCTTTTTCCAAATACCAAAAGCTGATGAAGATTGTGAAAGTACAAAAGTAAAATGCAAAAAATACAGTTGGAAGTTTAGAAGTTGTAAAATTGAACTGCAACATGGGACAAAATGTATGTAAAATCAGAAAATGGTATAGTTCTAGAAATTGTCCATACCGGTTACAGCGTTGATGCACAATCTTTACAGATGTTGCAACACACCACATGTGTCATTGGCAAAATCTAAACAGGGTACGCAGCAGGAATCGGGAAGGTTTTTGACAGCTTACAAAGAGACTGGAGATTGGATACCACTGGGGAGTATCCAATTTGGGGATACCACGTGGCCATAAAGAAAAGCGAGAGATTAAAAATGCTTATTACAAATAATTGATTGTAAGTCTCCAACCACTTTATTGCAAATAATGTCTGCTAACCTTGCCAAAATTTTAACCTCCAGAATGACATCTTGGTGGCCTCACCATCAGAACGGGACTGTAAGACAGACACCCTGGCACGTCTTACATTCTTGTCTGAGCAAAGACATAAGGTCAGTGAGAATCAATTACAAGTGTGGCTATATTGCAAGCACCAAAACCCAGAACAAAAAGACAAATTATGTCATTTTTAGGAATAACTCATTTTGATTTCAAAGACAAAAGAGTCAGTGGCACAGTTTTGTAAAATGCTCTTAGATATTATTGTAATCTGACATATTTTGGTTAAGACAAATAATAATAACGACGAATAATGTTTTATTGTTATCAAGCTGCCCAACAAAGTCCGAATAAGAACATAGTGTAAGAAAACTGCCAAAACAGCTTTGTTGTATGTTTGTCTTGTTACATAATACACAGGTTGTGGCTGATTGTAAAAGCAGATCTACATCAACACTTAAGGTCCACCTCTTCCCCTTACTATTTCAAGATAAAGATCTACTATCACTGAACAAGGAAGCGTTCCAAGAGTTCAGACCAGCAAAGGCTGCAGGCTAGTAATTATACACTATTTCCTGCATCCGCACTGAATGTGAATGATAACTGTAAAAAATATCTAAGGCCTGAGAAATGTCTGATCTCTCTGAAAGTTTTGAACAGAGATTCAAACCTAAATCAATAAAAAAAAAGGGAAACCAAGAGCTGCAGAGTTGTAGGCTACCTTATGATTTACGGAAAAGTGTTGATACTGTCAGTGGTGGGTAGTTTGGAACAACCCGTTCTCACTCCCAACTCGTAAAATACGGACACTTTGGTCAGTGTCTCTCAGTGTCAGATAAGGTGCAAAAAATCACCCTTCGGCATCTGTATGGAACGCACCGGGCAGAGCAACAGCTACACTGCGCTGTAAGATGTCGCAGTATTAAGAGCGACTATGGTAGAGAGTGGTACGAACGACCAAAATGCCACGTAAGCAGGTTGGTTGGGATGGTGGATGGGTCAAACAAGCGTTATTATGGAACCCACGCAACTTCTAGGCAAGACCTGCCCTTCAACAGCATTCACATGCTACTATTGGTCAGGCGTTTATGCTTACGCAAGGTAATGGAAACCAATTTGTTCAGGTCGTATCCCCTGACCAGTCGGCTAGCCTAACCTTAACCACTCGAGGTCAATGCCTAACCCCAACCAATTGGGCTACTTTGTAGGGCAGGACTTGCCTAGAAGTTGCGTGGGATCCATAATAACGCATCAAACAAACACTTGACTTTACCCCAAGAGACCGGAGTTCGTGGCCCGGTCTTCTCCCGTGTGTAACTGAAACGTTCATTTTGTAACCCCACCCACGACCTTTTCCTAAACTTAACGTAATCGTGCCCCATGTCACTTAAACGTGTCAAATAGTGACGCCAAGAGTCCCGACGCTAAAGGAGACTTTTATTCTGAATAACAAACACCAAAGGCACGTGACCAAGTGTACGTATTTTACGCGATAGGAACGTGAGAATATGTTGTTTGGAAATTATTATTATTATTTTTTTTTTAACCTTTATTTATCCAGGTAAGTTGTTTGAGAACAATTTCTCATTTGCAACGACGACCTGTCACATCCACACATGACATGTTCGTCCCTGTTGGAACGATCACAGTCACACCGTCATTGATATTTGCATCAAGGAAGTTCCTGTCTTGCTTTTTCTTGTCAGGGTTTTGTTTTCCCATCAAGGCAATGTCTTTCCAAGCTGTATTTGTTGAAGGTGTTGGGTTTTTCCATCTTGGCTCACTGATGCATGACTGACAGTATATTAAGCTTATGATGTACAGTATCAGCATCCAGGAAAACTAATCTACATTTCTTTGACTCTCTTCTGGGCACTCTCCAGCACAGGCAACTTATTTTATTTTATTTATTAGTCCTGTCAAACATTACAGTAGGAACGTGTTGCTGGGACAGTAGTTTTGGACAATGAGCCGTTTTCGTTACGAAAATATCACTCGTCTGGCGAGTGTAAAATTGTGTGTCTCTACCACGGTCTCTGACAGTCAACCAATTTTTTTAGATTATCTATAGTGACATTCATAGTAGACTGGTTGGGCATACTCCCAGGCTCCCTCCAGGATCCTTGCAAGAGTAAAGAACTGGTCCATTGTTCCACGACCAGGACGGAATCCGCATTGTTCCTCTTCAACCTGAGATTCGACTATCGACCGAACCCTCCTTTCCAGCACCTTGGAGTAGACTTTACCGGGGAGGCTGAGAAGTGTGATACCCCTGTAATTGGCACACACCCTCTGGTCCCCCTTTTTAATAAGGGGAACCACCACCCCGGTCTGCCACTCCTTAGGCACCGTCCCAGACTTCCACGCAATGTTGAAGAGGCGTGTCAACCAAGACAACCCCTCCACACCCAGAGCTTTAAGCATTTCTGGACGGATCTCATCAATTCCTGGGGCTTTGCCACTGTGGATCTGGAGAAGGCGTATGACACTTGCATGCTCAAAAATAAAACGGTTACAATACCCAAGGGAAACACACTTGACGAATGACTCAGTTGCGCAGCATGGTTTAGCTTTAAGGTTTGACTGTTGTTTAGCATAGTTTAGAAATCTGATTGCATATCAGAGGCTGTGTTTGTATCAGACAGAGAAGTGAAACAACAGGAAATGGCTGTTAGGTCGATGTGTGTGCGCGTTCAGGCGCAGTGAAAAGGTCACGAAGAGCAAGAAGAGGAAGTTAAACTAGACCGAAGACGCACGTCCAGCTGTGATGAAGATAGCAGCACACACACACATACACACACACACACACACAGATTCTGCTTGACAACAGGGAAGACAGCACCCAAAGAGGAGAGGATAAGAGGGCAGGGACAGGTAGATTTGGGGCTCAGAGCTTGGAAGGCTTCGTGGACCTGAGCTCCGTACTGAGCGTCTGATTGCTAGGGGTACAGTAAAAGTGATTGACTTTATCGTCTCTGTACATCATTCACGGTATTCTGGTTACATAAGTCATCAACGAGTATGCGGGGAATTAGAACTTAGAGAACTTATTGGAGTCAGATTTCTCTGGCCTCCGGGCCTTCCACTTTTCCAGTCATTCCCTTCATTGTCAAGCGAACTTTTAAAATGTCACAAAAAAGACGAACAAAAAAGACTACGAATTAGAAGCGTTTCCATCAACTGGTTTAGAGCGAATAAACTAGACAACACAAAGCGTAGTTTGGTCACAAGTTGACGTTACGCATGGTTGTAGATTGCAAACCGGCTCGCTAAATCAAAGAGTATAGAAGCTTCTTTTAGAAGTTTTTCTTTGGCTAAATGGAGAGAGAGGTAGCATTGTACAAGTTGTGACACATGTGCAGAATACAGGTTTGTGGCAGAGACATTTGGTGTCAGTGAGACAACCGAAATAGCGATATAACAGCATAAATGTAATACATATCGCATAGATTCTCATTTGCACATTCGGAAAGTATTGTAGAAGTGTATTGGAGATGACCCAAGATGGAAAAAAAAAACAACACTCCCCCAGCAAAAAAAAATAAAAACAAGGCAAAAACTTAATGCAAAACCAATGATCGTGTGACAGGAGGAACATTTCTGACATACTATACTACTGCTGACTTGGCATGTGCCCCCTTGTTTTTCATTGTATGGCATGTTGTAAAACTGGCTACCCTTCTGTTCTGCTTTGTAATCCAGCCTGGAACATCAGTGTCTTTTACAATCAACCTATTATTATGAATCCATTAACCAAGTTATTTAATGTTTGATATTCTTTGCAATGCTTCAAGAAACGTCGTTCTGATTGCTTAGCAAGAAACCCCTTAAAAAAACAGACTTGATTGTCTAAAAAGCCATATTACAAGGGACACGGATATTAAAAGCAAGCATTAAAAGCAGATTCAAAGGAGGTTAAAGGAATCACTGGACGTCGTCGTCTCCACACCTGCCGTGGTCTCTCTCCTCGAAAGATAAAATAAATAAATAAATATTGGTGTCACAATATAAAAAACATATTCTGTTTTAAACGTTTAAAGACATTTTATTTTTACATAAAAAAAACTACTAACCCTTTTAAAAGACTTTAAAATACTTGCCGTAGCGGCTACAAGGTTCACTGTTCATTGTGCCACACTGTAGAGCACCAAATCTCTTATTAAGGCCATTTGAAAATGTAGCATCTAACTGAGAGATCCAAATCTGTTCAGTTCTTTTTCCCTGAGCCCTACATCTTAAGCCCAGTTCAGACCAAAGATTACATCAAATGTTTATTTGATTACAAATAATCAAATAAACATAATTACTGGAAGCTGGACTCCCATGATTTTTGTTCTGAACACATGTTTTGTTATATTTATTGTGCAACCAGGTCTGGTGCTTAAAGATAGATCAAGCCGCTGGTTCTACAAAGAAATATCAATGATGTTCAAGGCAAAGGACTTATGTTTAAATTACCCCTATGTCTGGATACAAAACTGCAAGTGCTGAACAGTTTAGTAACAAGCTTTTTTTTTCATGATGAGGTGGTGTAAGAGCATCATTAATAGTCTCTCCTGAAGGTGCGGTTCTTCCAGTTTCTCATACGGATACACAAATTAAAAACCAATCAACACATGAGTGTTGATAAGACAAAAACCCTTGGTGTACTTTTATGAGGAAAACAAACACGTTTACCAGAACATCACAAATAACTTCCCCACAAATCCAACGTCATGTCTCGAAAAGAAATGTCCCTCAACAGGTTTCTTTAGGCAGTAACCCAAAAGAAGACGTTAGAATAAGTTACTACAGGTGTGGCCACACTTAAAAACAAACAACCATTACTCATGCAATACATGAACGTTTTTCAAAACTCATTGATCGACCAATTTATTTTTTCACAGCATCAAATACATTTTGTTTTCCATGCCCAGTGAAATCTCACGCCTGCTCTGAATTTGTATGTAAACAACGTTTGTTTTGAACACCCCATAATAAAGTCTTGGTCACAATCTGTTTCTGTTTCCTATTAACCATTGTGTTGTCTTCCCGTCGACGATGCAACTTTTTGTTTTTCTGGGTCCAAATATAAAATTAAAACGTTAATTTCAACGTTTTGGTCGTCTTTTTCGACACTTTTGTTCGTGTAAGTTTTTGAACCTTTTCCCGACGTTTTTGTCACTTTGTAAGTGTGTGAGAGCATCAATAATACAATTCTCTCATCTCTACAATACTAGATTCTCTCCTGAAGGTGCGGTTCTTCCAGTTTCTCATACGGATACACAAATTAAAAACCAATCAACACATGAGTGTTGATAAGACAAAAACCCTTGGTGTACTTTTATGAGGAAAACAAACACGTTTACCAGAACATCACAAATAACTTCCCCACAAATCCAGCGTCATGTCTCGAAAAGAAATGTCCCTCAACAGGTCCACACCTGCCGTGGTCTCTCTCCTCGAAAGATAAAATAAGTAAATAAATATTGGTGTCACAATATAAAAAACATATTCTGTTTTAAACGTTTAAAGACATTTTATTTTTACATAAAAAAAACTACTAACCCTTTTAAAAGACTTTAAAATACTTGCCGTAGCGGCTACAAGGTTCACTGTTCATTGTGCCACACTGTAGAGCACCAAATCTCTTATTAAGGCCATTTGAAAATGTAGCATCTAACTGAGAGATCCAAATCTGTTCAGTTCTTTTTCCCTGAGCCCTACATCTTAAGCCCAGTTCAGACCAAAGATTACATCAAATGTTTATTTGATTACAAATAATCAAATAAACATAATTACTGGAAGCTGGACTCCCATGATTTTTGTTCTGAACACATGTTTTGTTATATTTATTGTGCAACCAGGTCTGGTGCTTAAAGATAGATCAAGCCGCTGGTTCTACAAAGAAATATCAATGATGTTCAAGGCAAAGGACTTATGTTTAAATTACCCCTATGTCTGGATACAAAACTGCAAGTGCTGAACAGTTTAGTAACAAGCTTTTTTTTTCATGATGAGGTGGTGTAAGAGCGTCATTAATAGTCTCTCCTGAAGGTGTGGTTCTTCTAGTGTCTTATACCTATACACAAATAAACACACAACCACACATAAGCTGCATAATGACACAAATTCTTGGTGTAAACTTATGAGGAAAATAAATGTTTACCAGAACATCACAAAGAACTTCCCCCACAAATCCAACGTCCTGTCTCGAAAAGAAATGTCCCTCAACAGGTTTCTTTAGGCAGTAACCCAAAAGAAGACGTTAGAATAAGTTACTACAGGTGTGGCCACACCTAAAAACAAACAACCATTACTCATGCAATACATTGATCGACCAATTTATCTTTTCACAGCATCAAATACATTTTGTTTTCCATGCCCAGTGAAATCTCACGCCTGCTTTAAATTTGTTTGTTTTGAACACACCATAATAAAGTCTTGGTCAAAATCTGTTTCTGTTTCCTATTAACCATTGTGTTGTCTTCCCGTCGACGATGCAACTTTTTGTTTTTCTGGGTCCAAATATAAAATTAAAACGTTAATTTCAACGTTTTGGTCGTCTTTTTCGACACTTTTGTTCATGTAAGTTTTTGTCACTTTGTAAGTGTGTGAAAGCATCAATAATACAGTTCTCTCATCTCTACAATACTAGATTCTCTCCTGAAGGTGCGGTTCTTCCAGTTTCTCATACGGATACACAAATTAAAAACCAATCAACACATAAGTGTTGATAAGACAAAAACCCTTGGTGTACTTTTATGAGGAAAACAAACACGTTTACCAGAACATCACAAATAACTTCCCCACAAATCCAACGTCATGTCTCGAAAAGAAATGTCCCTCAACTGGTTTCTTTAGGCAGTAACCCAAAAGAAGAAATTAATGTAGCTATTATAGGGGTGACCACACCTACACTTTTGTGTGAATGGATATAAAAGGTGATGTGTGTTCAATAGAGGACTTCAACCAGCAAACAGCAACAGGTGGAATCAGAGAGAATCACAGCTTCAATCACTGCAGTCAAGACAAATCTACGGCAGACAAAACCTGTAAGTATTTCTATGATGAATATTAGTCCAATTTCAATCAATGCAAGGTGTGTTTTCTGTCTTTCTTCAATATCAATGCAATTGTCATAATAATCATAATAATCATAATCATAATAATCATCACCCAGGGTCTGTCGGTGTAATAATTGTTGGTGTTACACTTATCTGCTCTTTGTTTAATATTTTTCTTGAAGATGATGAAACATATTTTAAATGCTTTAATTATTGTATGTGTCTACAGCTACAACTATGTTGTGTATTTTAATATATATATATATATTTTTTACTTTGTTAAATAAAAAAAGAGTTTTATTCCAGAAACAATGTAAATGCCTACAACAATACATTGACAATCCTCATTTGTAGATGCTAACATTTATAAATGTTAGTTTGCATTTACAACTAACAAAGGATTATTGTCTCAAAAATAAAAATAAAGAAGTGGATAATGTAAAGAAATTAATATAATTAATTTCAACATATACAGAAAGTGACACTAAATTCTACGGCAATTTACTATAATGTCTATCAGTTAGCAGTAGTATAAATACAGATTTTAGTTAGTTAATGCTATTTAGTTGCCATTGCTTAACTGAATCTAACAAAAAAATATTATTTTATATTTTTCAACAGTAAAAGCATCTTTCCAAAATGATGAAGATCTGTCTCATTCTTCTTCTGTGTGTCGGTAAGTTTCAAAATAATGGGGAATAAAAATGGGAATGTTCTAACCTATCTATCCATGACATTGTTAAACTGCCTCAGACAACGCACTGGAAAAGACGACAGTGGCCTGAAAAATGTATGTTGTTAAATTAGTTTGAAATGTGGAAATAAATGTGAAACCGATCCAACAATTTCTACTCAAAACAGCCACTGGCAATGCACAGACCATCACAGCTGCCCCTACAACAACCACAGCAGCCCCTACAACAACCACACCTGCCCCTACAACAACCACAGCAGCCCCTACAACAACCACAGCTGCCCCGACAACAACCACAGCTGCCCCGACAACAACCACAGCAGCCCCTACAACAACCACAGCTGCCCCGACAACAACCACAGCTGCCCCTACAACAACCACAGCTGCCCCTACAACAACCACAGCTGCCCCTACAACAACCACAGCTGCCGCGACAACAACCACAGCTGCCCCGACAACAACCACAGCAGCCCCTACAACAACCACAGCTGCCCTGACAACAACCACAGCTGCCCCTACAACAACCACAGCTGCCCTTACAACAACCACAGCTGCCCCTACAACAACCACAGCTGACCCAACCACAGCTGAACCTACAACAACCACAGCTGACCCAACCACAGCTGAACCTACAACAACCACAGCTGACCCAACCACAGCTGCCCCTACAACAACCACAGCTGACCCAACCACAGCTGAACCTACAACAACCACAGCTGACCCAACCACAGCTGAACCTACAACAACCACAGCTGACCCTACAACAACCACAGCTGACCCTACAACAACCACAGCTGAAGCAACAACAACCACAGCTGAAGCAACAACAACCACAGCTGCCCCAACAGTAACGACAGCTTCACCAAAGACAACAACTGCTGCCTCCTCTGCAGTCATCAACAACACAAGTTTCCTTTTAGTCATAGCAGTTGTTACAGCTGTTATTTGGAATTAACTGAACTGGATCAAGGGACTTAATACCACCATCATTTAGACAGTGTGTACACTCTCTATTGTCCATGAAGAGACTTATGTGATTTTATGCTAAATATCTAATGTGCTTTAGCTGTGACTTATGTTTTTTACAAACACAAAACTTACTAATTTTAACAGATCTTGCATCATGCACTAATTAAGTACACAGACAAACTTGATTTATATTCTTTTGACATAAGACAAGCATAGATATGTTTACTAACTGCTGTTAACAGTGACACAGAACCATATGAGCCATATACAGTGATTGGCCACAAGAATGAACAGCTCTTATGTCTAATATATTGAAAGAGTTATTTAATATTTATATTGCAGTTCATTTGCATTTGATTGCATTACACTGTAAGAAATGTACTTTGTGGAAACTCTGCTGCACACTGTGGTGATTGTTCTGTTGTCTGCATTTTGATGTGTGTTAATATTCCATGTAATGTACATGAAGTATTAAAGTGTGAAATACAAACAATGAGTGTACTTGTGTCTGTATGAAGCAGCATCATACTCATATTTGTTTCTTCTAGCAGTGTGTGGTAAGCCCATGTTGGCATCTGATGAAACACATTCAACCTGTCACAGTTGATTGATGAGCCAGGCAGAACTACGTGAATAATCCTTCAAAATCAACATTAAAAAATATGATTTTCTCAAACAGGAGGGACATAATGACTGCTTCTGGAGTTTTTGTGCTTGGCCTTGGTGACCGCTGTCCTCTAGTGTGCGTTAGAAGTGCCAGATTGGAAAGATCAAGCTGTTGGATATTTATCAAAAGAAATGTAACATTCAGGCTTTTCTCAGTGATTTTTCTGACAGTAATATACCGTTCATACATTACATTAAATTACAATGCTTAGAGTTAAAGATAGATCAAGCCGCTGATTCTCCACAGAAATATCAATGATGTTCAAGGCAAAGGACAAAGCCTGGGCTCCAACAAGGCGTACTGGTGAAGCAGCCCATTGGCTGACTTTTAATATCAGAAATACAACCTGATCTCACAGAATTCCGTGAAATGAACACGGCCCCTTCACTCAAAATCTGGGGCAGTTTCACGGAATCGCCAAAAATTCAGGGCCCACGGAACAATTCCGTGAAATGAACACGGCCCCTTAAGTTAAGGAAAAGGTCGTGGGTAGGCTTACGTTTCCATAACATGCTGGACAACAACGGGACGGTTGGGTTTAGGAGAAAAAGAACGGGACGGTTGGATTTAGTAAAAGAAAAACAGGATGCGTTTAGGAAAAGAAAAACGGGATAGTTGGGTTTAGGAAACGTGACACGCGGGACACGATCCCCGGTCTCCTGGTTGAAAGTTCTGTGATTTTGACCCAACCAACATCTCTATGCTGATTTTCGTCCTTTCATACTACTCGCTACCGTAGTCGCTCTTACTGCTACGTCATCTTCTCATTTACTTCACATTGGTATTGTTTTCCGTGGTGGCCACACAGAATTTTCACACATTGCGTGCCACCACCACGTAATGAGGTGTTAACAGTTCGTGATCATTTCACGGAAATCTGTGAGACCAGGCTGCAAAAATAAATGCTCTTCCTCCTTTAGTTGATGTCCTCCACTGAACACAAACAATGTTCATGATTTGTAAGAGTAATGGGTTTTTAAGGTATGGCCACCCCTGTAATACCTCATTCTTACATCTTCTTCTATCTTACTGCCTAAAGAAAGCTGTTGAGGGACATTTCTTTCTTTTGGACTGTCTTTTTTGGGTCCCTATGTTTACTGGGTAGAAAAAAACGTTTCAAGGACTTTTCGTTTAAGGTATGATGTTAGATTTGTACTGGAGGTATTTGTGATGTAATGGTAAAGATTCCAGTGTGAGTTTTCGTGATTGTGCAGGTTACGTGGGAGCCAGTGGGAGCTGAGCTCCCATAGAGAGAGGATGAGCTCCCATGAAAGCAGTAAAATCATACACCTGTTGGGGGGGGTCTCTAAAAATCATCAGCACCATTATTTAAATCACAAAAAAAGCACTTTTCCCAAACACACGGAGCTCTTAAGCAGACCTGTGCGTCGCTTAGTGTCCACTCTCGCTGTAAAAATAGAGACGAGCAGCGCGCCTTCCGTCAGTAGTCTGTGCACCTTGAGGTGCTCCGTGTATTTCTGTCGTAGTTTCGGTTTCCCACCTCCGATGTAGAGCAGCGTACAGCCACTTCCCCAAACTTTGTGCCATCCAGAGACCAGAGACCCAAACGCGGCTCTGAGTCTGTCAGACGGTCTGAGATCTACCGCATCAGCAGAGCAATCACGTAATGCACAGCAGGCTGTGGTGCAGGTGGATTATTTTCTGAAATATAGTGACTTTATTCTTGTAATAGCCTATTATCGCTTTATTTTTCTCAAAGTATCACGACTCCTCCAAATCACAGAGAGCACAGATGGGATACATTTTGAATGTGCACAAAGTTTTGAACATTAGCAGTAATCTTGCTCAAACACATCTGAAATATTACAGTCCAGGGGTTTATTAATCCATTAAAATGAATTCATGTATCACTGAGGTGAATAACTATCATATGCACATTTAAGGAGGTTACTTTCTCAACAAAAGACGCAAAAGAGGAGGGAGGAGTAAATGATGCCTATAGGCTACATGTGTGCTGACTCGGATGTTTTTAGAAAAGTCGATCTACAGGAGAATAAATAATGAACGCAATGCAGAATGCCTGAGAGCCTTATTGTAATATATTCCATTATGTTTTTATATTTGGATTGTAATCTATGTTTCCCTTTACATAAAGATATTTCCAGCATACATTCATTCAGAAAAAGGTAGAAATAGGTGCATAGAAATTCACCAGAATGCATGTCTTGTTTAGTGTTTACTTGTGTAGACGTATGAGAGACTGGAAGAACCACACTTTCAGGGGAGAATCTATTAATGAGAACGACAGGCGTTTTAAATGTGCGATCCCTTTTTTTTTTGGTCTGAATTATCCCAGAATTAAATAAATTGTACTTTGCAAGAAGGTCTATTTAGGGTTTATCCAGTCTTATAGAAAACAACAAAGAGAATTGTAAAAGTGACAGTTTGGTTCATTACTCACTCACAAATTATTTATTCGGGGTTAGGTTAAATAGATTTCTTAGATTTATCTGGTTTATTGACACTCTACAAACCAAATGAATGGGACTTATTAGGATTTAAACCCTGAAGAAATAGAACCCTTCATCAACGGTGGCCGGGTTGGCTCAGTTGGTTGAGCAGGTGCACGTATACTGAGAGGTTTATGCCTTGACGCAGAGGTCCAGGGTTCGAATCCGACCTGTGATGATTTCCTGCATGTCTTCCCCTTCCTAACCTAGCTGTCCTGTCAACATTAAAGGTGGAAAAGGCCCCCAAATAAAAACCGATCAATACATAATCTGCACAATGACAAAAACGCTTGGCGTCTTTTTATAAGGAAAACAAACACATGTTTACCAGAACATCACAAATACCTTCCCCAAAAATCCAGCGTCATTTCTCGAAAAAGAAATGTCCCTCAACCGGTTTCTTTAGGCAGTAACCCAAAAGAAAACGTAAAACGTTCTATTACCAGGGTGGCCACACCTTAAAAAAAGAAAAGACACCTCATATAAATGATGCGCGTCACTGGTCAGAGCCTGATGTCGCATTACCTGCTTTGTGTGAATGGATATGAAAGGTGACGTGTGTTCAGTGGAGGACGTCAACCAGCAAACAGCAGAGAGCGTCACAGCTTCACAACATGTTAAATGTGACTTAAGTTATTTACAAACACAGAATCATTTCTAACGTTTATGACACGTTCATGACAGTGTCATGTCATAGTTATGACAGTGTCATGTCACGATTATGTCGATCCCTTCAAGTAAAGTGTTACCAATAAAGTATTTTTACTATAACAGATGCACTACACTGACAAGCTTGATGTATATTTCTGTGAAGTTCTCAGTTCTCACTTGATGCATATTCTTTTGACATAACACAAGCATGCAAACAACTTGTACTAACTGCTGTTAACATTGACACAGCACCAACATCTCTCAACATACATAAGGCACACAGGATAGAAAGGATAACTTAAATTGTACACAAAAAATAGACAAAAAAATACATAAAAAAAGAAAACAATATAATAAAATACTGAAAATAAATAATGAAATAATAATCACAGTGAATTTGATTTTTGTGGTAAGCATGGAGGAGAGATGTTGCATGTTTCCCTTTCATTAGTTTCAAAGCACAAAGATGATTGGCTACAAGGTCCCGCTTAAAAACAGAAAAAAGGGGCTTTGTTTTCTTCCATTTGGAGGTATGGATGAAAAACTTCGCCATCAATATCATATTGTTCAAAGTCAAGTCAGTCTTAATGTTTTTCATAGTAACACCAAACACAATATTTTCTCTTGTGAGAGGAGTGAGTAGTTGGATTTTGGTTGAGAGCCTGTCCTGCCCAGGTCTGGTCCGTCGAGGCCCCTCACCTTCACTGCCACCCATATGGCAGCGCACCCGACCCCAGCGGTTCCTCCCACAGGTGGTGGGCCCATGGGATTGAGAGATAGGTGCCACGTAGCTTTTTCGGGCTGTGCCCGACCGGGCTCCGTGGCAAACCTGGCCACCAGACGCTCGCTGACGAGCCCTCCATCTGGGCCTGGCTCCAGACGGGGGCCCCGGCTCTGAAACTAATGAAAGGGAAACATGCAACATCTCTCCTCCATGCTTATAAGGAGATGAAGGTATTTGAGGACCCGTAGCAACCACAAAAATCAAATTCACTGGCTCTGGGGACGTGGAATGTCACCTCTCTGTGGGGGAAGGAGCCGCAACTTGTGCGGGAGGTGGAGCGCTACCGGTTAGATCTGGTGGTGCTTACCTCTACGCAGAGTCTCGGTTCTGGAACCATACTCCTGGATAGGGGTTGAACTCTTTTCTTCTCCGGAGTTGCCCAGGGTGTGAGGCGCCGGGCGGGTGTGGGGATACTCACAAGCCCCTGGCTGAGCGCCGCTATGTTGGAGTTCAACTCGGTGGACGAGAGGGTCGCCTCCCTACGCCTGTGGGTTGTGGGGGGGAAAACGCTGACTGTTGTTTGTGCATATGCACCAAACAACAGTTCGGAGTATTCGGCCTTCTTGGAGACCTTGAGTGGAGTCCTGCATGGGGCTCCAGTCGGGGACTCCATAGTTCTGCTGGGGGACTTCAACGCGCACGTGGGTAATGATGGAGACACATGGAGAGGCGTGATTGGGAGGAACGGCCTCCCTGATCTAAACCAGAGTGGTTGTTTGTTGTTGGACTTCTGTGCTAGTCATGGATTGTCTATAACGAACACCATGTTCGAACATAGGGATGCTCATAAGTGTACTTGGTACCAGAGCACCCTAGGCCAAAGGTCAATGATCGATTTTATAATCGTTTCATCTGATCTGAGGCCGTATGTTTTGGACGCTCGGGTGAAGAGAGGGGCGGAGCTGTCAACCGATCACCATCTGGTGGTGAGTTGGGTCAGGGGGTGGGGGAAGACTCTGGACAGACCTGGTAAGCCCAAACGGGTAGTGCGGGTAAATTGGGAACGTCTGGAGGAGGCCCCTGTCCGACAGACTTTCAACTCACACCTCCGGTGGAGCTTTTCGTGCATCCCTGTGGAGGCTGGGGGCATTGAACCCGAGTGGACAATGTTCAAAGTTTCCATTGCTGAAGCTTCGGTGAGGAGCTGTGGTCTTAGGGTCTTAGGTGCCTCAAGGGGCAGTAACCCACGAACACTGTGGTGGACACCGGTGGTCAGGGAAGCTGTCCGACTGAAGAAGGAGTCTTTCCGGGATATGTTATCCCGAAGGGCTGCAGCCTCTACTGTGAAAGAGGCAAAGCAACGGGTGTGGGAGAGGTTCGGAGAAGACATGGAGAAGGACTTTCGGTCGGCACCAAGGTGCTTCTGGAAAACCGTTCGCCACCTCAGGAGGGGGAAGCGGTGAACCATCCAAGCTGTGTACAGTAAGGATGGGATGCTGTTGACCTCAACTGAGGAGGTAATAGAGCAGTGGAAGGAGCACTTTGAGGAACTCCTAAATCTGACTAATACGCCCTCTATGGTAGAGGCAGAGCTGGAGGATGATGGGGGATTGTCGTCAATTTCCCTGGTGGAGGTTGCTGAGGTAGTTAAACAACTCCACAGTGGCAAAGCCCCAGGAATTGATGAGATCCGTCCAGAAATGCTTAAGGCTCTGGGTGTGGAGGGGTTGTCTTGGTTGACACGCCTCTTCAACATTGCGTGGAAGTCTAGGACGGTGCCTAAGGAGTGCCAGACCGGGGAGGTGGTTCCCCTTTTTAAAAAGGGGGACCAGAGGGTGTTCGCCAATTACAGCGGTATCACACTTCTCAGCCTTCCCGGTAAAGTCTACTCCAAGGTGCTGGAAAGGAGGGTTCGGTCGATAGTCGAACCTCAGGTTGAAGAGGAACAATGCGGATTCCGTCCTGGTCAGGGAACAACGGACCAGATCTTTACTCTTGCAAGGATCCTGGAGGGAGCCTGGGTAGAAGGTGACGTGTGTTCAGTGGACGACATCAACCACCAAATGTGATTCTCTCAAATAGGAGGGACAAACTGACTGATTCTGGAGATTTTGTGCTTGGCCTTGGTGACCGCTGTCCTCTAGTCTGCGTTAGAAGTGCCAGATTGTAAAGATCAAGCTGTAGGATTGTTATCAATAGAAACGTAACATTCAGGCTTTTCTCAGTGACCTTGCTGACAGTAATATACCGTTCATCACACTTCTGAAATACCATTTGTATAACTGGCAATGAAATATTTGACAAACACTCAGAAATATCAATGATGTTCAAGGCAAAGGACTTAGGTTTAAATTACACCTATGTCTGGATACAAAACTAAGTTTAGTAACACAACCTGTTTTTCTGATGTGGTGGTGTAAGATCATCATTAATAGATTCTCTCCTGAAGGTGTGGTTCTTCCACTCTTTCATACCTATACAAAAATAAACCCACAACCAGACATAGGCTGCCCAATGACAACAGCACTTGGTGTAATCTTCACAACATAAAAACCTTTCCCACAAATCCAACGTCCTCTCTCAAAAAGAAATGAACCACAACCAGATTCTATACCCAGTAACACAAAAGAAGACATAACAATTATGTATTACAGGGGTGGCCACACCTTAAAGCCACATTATTAATACATTTCCTGAACGTTGTTTACAACCTGATGTCATATTACCTGTTTTGTGTGAATGGGTATAAAAGGTGATGTGTGTTCAATAGAGAACTTCAACCAGCAAACAGCAACAGGTGGAATCAGAGAGAATCACAGCTTCAATCACTGCAGTCAAGACGAATCTACGGCAGACAAAACCTGTAAGTATTTCTATGATGAATATTAGTCCAATTTCAATCAATGCAAGTTGTGTTTTCTGTCTTTATTCAATATCAATGCAATTGTCATAATAATCATAATAATCATCACCCACGGTCTGTCGGTGTAATAATTGTTGGTGTTACACTTATCTGCTCTTTGTTTAATATTTCTCTTGAAGATGATGAAACATATTTTAAATGTTTTAATTATTGTATGTGTCTACAGCTACAACTATGTTGTGTATGTTGCTATTAGATCTTTTTTTAATTTTTTCTTTTTTTTAAAAAACTTTTTAAAATAAGTTTTATTCCAGAAACAATGTAAATGCCTACAACAATACATTGACAATCCTCATTTGTAGATGCTAACATTTATAAATGTTAGTTTGCATTTACAACTAACAAAGGATTATTGTCTCAAAGATAAAAATAAAGAAGTGGATAATACGGATAGTATAAGAAATTAATATAATTAATTTCAACATATACAGAAAGTGACACTAAATTCTACGGCAATTTACTATAATGTCTGACTATCAGTTAGCAGTAGTATAAATACAGATTTTAGTTAGTTAATGCTATTTAGTTACCATTGCTTAACTGAATCTACCAAAACATTATTTTATATTTTTCAACAGTAAAGCATCTTTCCAAAATGATGATCTGTCTCATTCTTCTTCTGTGTGTCGGTAAGTTTCAAAATAAAGGGGGATAAAAATGGGAATGTTCTAACCTATCTATCCATGACATTGTTAAACAGCCTCAGACAACGCAATGCAAAAGACGACAGTGGCCTGAAAAATGTATGTTGTTGTAAATTAGTTTGAAATGTGGAAATAAATGTGAAACCGATGCAACAATTTCTACTCAAAACAGCCACTGGCAATGCACAGACCATCACAGCTGCCCCTACAACAACCACAGCAGCCCCTACAACAACCACAGCTGCCCCGACGACAACCACAGCTGCTCCGACAACCACAGCTGCCCCAACGACGACCACAGCTGCAGCAACGACAACCACAGCTGCCCCAACGACGACCACAGCTGCAGCAACGACAACCACAGCTGCCGCAACGACAACCACAGCTGCAGCAACGACAACCACAGCTGCCCCAACAACCACAGCTGCCCCAACAACCACAGCTGCAGCAACAACCACAGCTGCCCCGACAACCACAGCTGCCCCGACAACCACAGCTGCCCCGACAACCACCACAGCTGCAGCAACAACCACCACAGCTGCTCAAACCACAACCACAGCTGCAGCAACGACGACCACAGCTGCAGCAACGACGACCACAGCTGCAGCAACGACGACCACAGCTGCCGCAATGACGACAACAGCTGCCACAACGACAACCACAGCTGCCCCTACGACAACCACAGCTGCCCCTACGACAACCGCAGCTGCCGCAACGACAACCGCAGCTGCCCCAACGACAACCGCAGCTTCCCCAACGACAACCACAGCTGCTCCAACGACAACCACAGCTGCTACAACGACAACCACATCTGCAGCAACGACAACCACAGCTGCACCAACAACCACAGCTGCCCCAACAACCACAGCTGCAGCAACGACAACCGCAGCTGCTCCAACAACCACCACAGCTGTAGCAACAACCACCACAGCTGCAGCAACAACCACCACAGCTGCTCAAACCACAACCACAGCTGCCCCAACGACAACCACAGCTGCCCCACCGACAACCACAGCTGCTCCAACGACAACCACAGCTGCTCCAACGACAACCACATCTGCAGCAACAACAACCACATCTGCAGCAACGACGACCACAGCTGCCCCAACGACGACCACAGATGCAGCAACGACAACCACAGCTGCAGCAACGACAACCACAGCTGCCGCAACGACATCCACAGCTGCCCCTACGACAACCACAGCTGCTCCAACGACAACCACAGCTGCTCCAACGACAACCACAGCTGCTCCAACGACGACCACAGCTGCAGCAACGACAACCACAGCTGCCCCTACGACAACCACAGCTGCCCCTACGACAACCGCAGCTGCCGCAACGACAACCGCAGCTGCCCCAACGACAACCACAGCTGCTCCGACAACCACATCTGCAGCAACGACAACCACAGCTGCACCAACAACCACAGCTGCCCCAACAACCACAGCTGCAGCAACAACCACAGCTGCCCTGACAACCACAGCTGCAGCAACGACAACCACAGCTGCCCCAACGACGACCACAGCTGCAGCAACGACAACCACAGCTGCAGCAACTACAACCACAGCTGCAGCAACGACGACAGCTGCAGCAACGACAGCAGCCGCAACGACGACAGCTGCCCCTACGACAACCACAGCTGCCCCTACGACAACCACAGCTGCAGCAACGACAACCACAGCTGCAGCAACGACAACCACAGCTGCCCCAACAACCACAGCTGCCCCAACAACCACAGCTGCAGCAACAACCACAGCTGCCCCGACAACCACAGCTGCCCCGACAACCACAGCTGCACCAACAACCACCACAGCTGCAGCAACAACCACCACAGCTGCAGCAACAACCACCACAGCTGCTCAAACCACAACCACAGCTGCAGCAACGACGACCACAGCTGCAGCAACGACGACAACAGCTGCAGCAACGACGACCACAGCTGCCGCAACGACGACCACAGCTGCCCCAACGACAACCGCAGCTGCCCCAACGACAACCACAGCTGCTCCGACAACCACATCTGCAGCAACGACAACCACAGCTGCACCAACAACCACAGCTGCCCCAACAACCACAGCTGCCCCTGACAACCACAGCTGCAGCAACGACAACCACAGCTGCCCCAACGACGACCACAGCTGCAGCAACGACAACCACAGCTGCAGCAACTACAACCACAGCTGCAGCAACGACGACAGCTGCAGCAACGACAGCAGCCGCAACGACGACAGCTGCCCCTACGACAACCACAGCTGCCCCTACGACAACCACAGCTGCAGCAACGACAACCACAGCTGCAGCAACGACAACCACAGCTGCCGCAACGACAACCACAGCTGCCCCGACAACCACAGCTGCCCCAACAACCACAGCTGCAGCAACAACCACCACAGCTGCAGCAACAACCACCACAGCTGCTCAAACCACAACCACAACTGCCCCAACGACAACCACAGCTGCCCCAACGACAACCACAGCTGCTCCAACGACAACCACAGCTGTTCCAACGACAACTACATCTGCAGCAACGACAACCACATCTGCAGCAACGACGACAGCTGCCCCAACGACGACCACAGCTGCAGCAACGACAACTACAGCTGCAGCAACGACAACCACAGCTGCCGCAACGACATCCACAGCTGCCCCTACGACAACCACAGCTGCCCCAACGACAACCACAGCTGCTCCAACGACAACCACAGCTGCTCCAACGACAACCACAGCTGTTCCAACAACAACTACATCTGCAGCAACGACAACCACATCTGCAGCAACGACGACCACAGCTGCCCCAACGACAACCACAGCTGCAGCAGCGACAACCACAGCTGCCCCAACGACAACCACAGCTGCCCCATCGACAACCACAGCTGCCCCAGCGACAACCACAGCTGCCCCAGCGACAACCACAGCTGCTCCCAACGACAACCACAGCTGCTCCGACAACCACATCTGCAGCAGCGACAACCACAGCTGCACCAACAACACCACAGCTGCCCCAACAACAACCACAGCTGCAGCAACAACCACAGCTGCCCCACGACAACCATCAGCTGCAGCAGCGACAACCACAGCTGCCCCCAACAACCACAGCTGCCCCAACAACCACAGCTGCCCCAACAACCACAGCTGCCCCCACGACAACCACAGCTGCCCCTACGACAACCACAGCTGCACCAACAACAACCACAGCTGCAGCAACGACAACCACAGCTGCCCCAACAACCACAGCTGCAGCAGCGACAACCACAGCTGCTCCCAACGACAACCACAGCTGCAGCAGCGACAACCACAGCTGCCGCAGCGACAACCACAGCTGCAGCAACGACGACAGCTGCAGCAGCAACAGCAGCCGCAACGACGACCAGCTGCCCCTACGACAACCACAGCTGCCCCAACGACAACCACAGCTGCAGCAACGACAACCACAGCTGCAGCAGCGACAACCACAGCTGCGCCCAACGACAACCACAGCTGCACCAGCAACAACCACAGCTGCTCCCAACAACAACCACAGCTGCAGCAACAACCACAGCTGCCCCGACAACCACAGCTGCCCCGACAACCACAGCTGCACCAACAACCACCACAGCTGCAGCAACAACCACCACAGCTGCAGCAACAACCACCACAGCTGCTCAAACCACAACCACAGCTGCAGCAACGACGACCACAGCTGCAGCAACGACGACCACAGCTGCAGCAACGACGACCACAGCTGCCGCAACGACGACCACAGCTGCAGCAACGACAACCACAGCTGCCCCTACGACAACCGCAGCTGCCCCAACGACAACCGCAGCTGCCCAAACGACAACCACTGCTGCTCCAACGACAACCACATCTGCAGCAACGACAACCACAGCTGCACCAACAACAACAGCTGCCCCAACAACCACAGCTGCAGCAACAACCACAGCTGCCCTGACGACCACAGCTGCAGCAACGACAACCACAGCTGCCCCAACGACGACGACAGCTGCCGCAACGACAACCACAGCTGCAGCAACGACAACCACAGCTGCCCCAACGACAACCACAGCTGCCCCAGCGACAACCGACAGCTGCTCCCAAAGCGACAACCACAGCTGCTCCCAACGACAACCACATCTGCAGCAGCGACAACCACAGCTGCAGCAACAACCACAGCTGCCCTGACAACCACAGCTGCAGCAACGACAACCACAGCTGCAGCAACGACGACCACAGCTGCAGCAACGACAACCACAGCTGCAGCAACGACAACCACAGCTGCAGCAACGACAGCAGCCGCAACGACGACAGCTGCCCCTACGTCAACCACAGCTGCCCCTACGACAACCACAGCTGCAGCAACGACAACCACAGTTGCAGCAACGACAACCACAGCTGCCTCAATGACAACCACAGCTGCAGCAACGACAACCACAGCTGCCCCAACAACCACAGCTGCAGCAACAACCACAGCTGCCCCGACAACCATAGCTGCCCCGACAACCACAGCTGCACCATCAACCACCACAGCTGCAGCAACAACCACCACAGCTGCAGCAACAACCACCACAGCTGCTCAAACCACAACCACAGCTGCAGCAACGACGACCACAGCTGCAGCAACGACGACCACAGCTGCCCCTACGACAACCACAGCTGCCCCTACGACAACCGCAGCTGCCGCAACGACAACCGCAGCTGCCCCAACGACAACCGCAGCTGCCCCAACTACAACCACAGCTGCTCCAACGACAACCACATCTGCAGCAACGACAACCACAGCTGCACCAACAACCACAGCTGCCCCAACAACCACAGCTGCAGCAACAACCACAGCTGCCCTGACAACCGCAGATGCAGCAACGACAACCGCAGCTGCTCCAACAACCACCACAACTGCAGCAACAACCACCACAGCTGCAGCAACAACCACCACAGCTGCCCCAACGACAACCACTGCTGCTGCAACGACAACCACATCTGCCCCAACGACAACCATAGCTGCTCCAACGACAACCACTGCTGCTCCAACGACAACCACATCTGCAGCAACGACAACCACATCTGCAGCAACGACGACCACAGCTGCCGCAACGACGACCACAGCTGCAGCGACGACAACCACAGCTGCAGCAACGACAACCACAGCTGCCGCAACGACAACCACAGCTGCCCCTACGACAACCACAGCTGCCCCTACGACAACCACAGCTGCCGCAACGACAACCACAGCTGCCGCAACGACAACCACAGCTGCCCCTACGACAACCACAGCTGCCCCAACGACAACAGCAGCCGCAACGACAACGACAGCAGCCGCAACGACAACGACAGCTGCCCCAACGACAACCACAGCTGCAGCAATGACAACCACAGCTGCCCCAACGACAACCACAGCTGCCCCAACGACAACCACAGCTGCAGCAACGACAACCACAGCTGCAGCAACGACAACCACAGCTGCCCCAACGACAACGACAGCTGCCCCAACGACAACCACAGCTGCAGCAACGACAACCACAGCTGCCCCAACGACAACCACAGCTGCCCCAACGACAACCACAGCTGCCCCTAGAACAACCACAGCTGCCCCTACGACGACCACAGCTGCAGCAACGACGACCACAGCTGCAGCAACGACGACCACAGCTGCCCCTACGACGACGATAGCTGCCCCTACGACGACGACAGCTGCCCCTACGACAATGACAGCTGCCCCTACGACAACCACAGCTGCCCCTACGACAACCACAGCTGCCGCATCGACAACCACAGCTGCCCCAACGACAACCACATCTGCAGCAACGACAACCACATCTGCAGCAACGACGACCACAGCTGTTCCATCAACAACCACAGCTTTTCCATTAACAACCACAGCTGCCCCTACAACCGCAGCTGCAGCAACGACAACCGCAGCTGCTCCAACAACCACCGCAGCTGCAGCACCAACCACCACAGCTGCAGCAACAACCACAACCACAGTTGCAGCAACAACCACAGCTGCAGCAACGGCAACCACAGCTGCCCCAACAACAACCACAGCTCCAACAACAACCACAGCTGCAGCAGCAACAACCACAGTTGCAACAGCAACAACCACAGCTGCAGCAATGACAACCACACCTTCCCCGACAACCACAGCTGCCCCGACAACAACCACAGCTGCAGCTACGACAACCACAGCTGCAGCTACGACAACCACAGCTGCTCCATCCACAACCACAGCTGCTCCAACCACAACTGCTTCAACCACAGCTGCAGCAACAACTACAGCTGCTCCAACAACCACAGCTGCAGCAACACCAACCACAAATGCAGCAACGACAACCACAGCTGCTCCAACGACAACCACCGCTGCCGCAACGACAACCACAGCTGCCCCAGCATCAACCACAGCTGCCCCAGCATCAACCACAGCTGCCCCGACATCAATCACAGCTGCAACAAAGCCAACAACTGCTGCCTCCTCTGCAGTCAGCAACAAAACAAGTTTCCTTTTAGTCATAGCAGTTGTTACAGCTTTTATTTGTAATTAACTGGACTGGATCAAGGGACTTAATACCACCATCATTTAGACAGTGTGTACACTCTCTATTGTCCATGAAGAGACTTATGTGTTTTTATGCTAAATATCTAATGTGCTTTAGCTGTGACTTATGTTTTTACATACACAAAACTTACTAATTTTAACAGATCTTATGTCATGCACTAATTAAGTACACAGACAAACTTGATTTATATTCTTTTGACATAAGACAAGTATACCTACAGCTTTTACTAACTGCTGTTAACAGTGACACAGAGCCATATGAGCCATATTCGGTGATTGGCCACAATAATAAACAGCTCTTATGTCTAATATATTCAAAGAGATTTAACATCCATATTGTTTATTTCTATTTGATTTCATTACACTGTAAGAAATGTACTTTGTGGAAACTCAGCTGCACACTGTGGTGATTGTTCTGTTGCCCGCATTTTCTCTGATGTGTTCATATTCCATGTAAAGTACCTGAAGTATTAAAGTGTGCAATCTGTATGAAGCAGCATCATACTCAAATTTGTTTCTTCTAGTAGTGTGTGTGGTAAGCCCATGTTGGCATCTGATGAAACACATTCAACCTGTCAAAGTTGATTGATGAGCCAGTCAGAACTACTTGAAGGATCCTTCAAAATGACTGCTTCTAGTGATTTTGTAACATTCAGGCTTTTCTCAGTGACTGTGCTGATGGTAATATACCGTTCATCACACTTTTGAAATACAATTTGTAGAACTGGCATTAAAATATTTGACAAATTAATTATGTGCTTACATTACTTTAATTAAAATGCTTAGGGGCCCGACGCAAGTGTCTTTGCTAGTTTAGGACCAATGCAGTTGTCAGTTTCCCGTCCAGCGCCCAAGTTGTTTAAACAGCAAATGCATCTGCGCCCATCTGTGCGCCCATGGGCGTGCTGGTCTTACAGGGAGATGTTTTCGGTGAGTTCTTGGCGTATTGCTATCTTGAGGCAGCGGGAAGTGATCGCGCCATTGACCAACAAAAACCTGGTCT
Organism: Sander vitreus; assembly: GCF_031162955.1. Lineage (NCBI taxonomy): Eukaryota > Metazoa > Chordata > Actinopteri > Perciformes > Percidae > Sander > Sander vitreus. Next base: position 3,287,484 of record NC_135868.1, read on the forward strand.
AAAGTCAATAACGCAGCATTTCATTGTTATTTCAACAGCAAATTAGTCAAATGTGGCTAGGCTTATGGACAGTGCGCGCACACTATGCTTGCTACACACACACGGTCAAGCACAGCAGCGCTAAACGGCTGAAAAGTTTAGTAACAAGCTTTTTTTCATGATGAGGTGGTGTAAGAGCATCATTAATAGAGTCTCTCCTGAAGGTTTTGGTTCTTCTCGTCTCTTATACCTATACACAAATAAACACAAAACCACACATAAGCTGCATAATGACAAAAATTCTTGGTGTAATCTTATGAGGAAATTAAACAAATGTTTACCAGAACATCACAAAGACCTTCCACACAAATCCAACGTCCTGTCTCGAAAAGAAATGTCCCTCAACAGGTTTCTTTAACCCAGTAACCCAAAAGAAGATGTAAGAATGACGTATTATAGGGGTGGCCACACCTTAAAGCCCCATACTCATACAATTCCTGAACGTTGGTTAAAACCTGATGTCATATTACCTGTTTTGTGTGAATGGATATAAAAGGTGATGTGTGTTCAGTGGAGGACTTCAACCAGCAAACAGCAACAGGTGGAATCAGAGAGAATCACAGCTTCAATCACTGCAGTCAAGACAAATCTACGGCAGACAAAACCTGTAAGTATTTCTATGATGAATATTAGTCCAATTTCAATCAATGCAAGTTGTGTTTTCTGTCTTTCTATAATATCAATGCAATTGTCATAATAATCATAATAATCATAAGAATCATCACCCAGGGTCTGTCGGTGTAATAATTGTTGGTGTTACACTTATCTGCTCTTTGTTTAATATTTTTCTTGAAGATGATGAAACATATTTTAAATGTTTTAATTATTGTATGTGTCTACAGCTACAACTATGTTGTGTATTTTTTGATATCTATTATTTTATTTTACTTTGTTAAATAAAAAAAGAGTTTTTATTCCAGAAACAATGTAAATGCCTACAACAATACATTGACAATCATCATTTGAAGATGCTAACATTTATAAATGTTAGTTTGCATTTACAACTAACAAAGGATTATAATCTCAAAGATAAAAAATAAAGAAGTGGATAATGTAAAGAAATTAATATAATTAATTTCAACATATACAGAAAGTGACACTAAATTCTATGGCAATTTACTATAATGTCTATCAGTTAGCAGTAGTATAAATACAGATTTTAGTTAGTTAATGCTATTTAGTTGCCATTGCTTAACTGAATCTAACAAAAAAATATTATTTTATATTTTTCAACAGTAAAGCATCTTTCCAAAATGATGAAGATCTGTCTCATTCTTCTTCTGTGTGTCGGTAAGTTTCAAAATAATGGGGGATAAAAATCTGAATGTTCTAACCTATCTATCCATGACATTGTTAAACAGCCTCAGACAACGCACTGGAAAAGACGACAGTGGCCTGAAAAATGTATGTTGTTAAATTAGTTTGAAATGTGGAAATAAATGTGAAACCGATCCAACAATTTCTACTCAAAACAGCCACTGGCAATGCACAGATCACCACAGCTGCCCCTACAACAACCACAGCTGACCCAACGACAACCACAGCTGCCCCGACAACAACCACAGCTGCCCCGACGACAACCACAGCTGCCCCGACGACAACCACAGCAGCCCCGACGACAACCACAGCTGCCCCTACAACAACCACAGCTGCAGCAACTACAACCACAGCTGCAGCAACGACAACCACAGCTGCTCCAACCACAACCACAGCTGCAGCAACGACAACCACAGCTGCAGCAACGACAACCACAGCTGCTCCAACAACAACCACAGCTGCATCAACGACAACCACAGCTGCATCAACGACAACCACCGCTGCCCCAACCACAGCTGCAGCAACGACAACCACAGCAACAACTACAGCTGCTCCAACCACAGCTGCAGCAACGACAACCACAGCTGCTCCAACAACAACCACAGCTGCAGCAACGACAACCACAGCTGCACCAACAACCACAGCTGCAGCAACAACAACAACAGCTGCTCCAACAACCACAGCTGCAGCAACGACAACCACAGCTGCACCAACAACCACAGCTGCAGCATCAACCACAGCTGCCCCAACGACAACCACAGCTGCAGCAACGACAACCACAGCTGCTCCAACAACAACCACAGCTGCATCAACGACAACCACAGCTGCATCAACGACAACCACCGCTGCCCCAACAACAACCACAGCTGCAGCAACGACAACCACAGCTGCAGCAACAACAACCACAGCTGCAGCAACGACAACCACAGCTGCCGCAACGACAACCACAGCTGCTCCAACCACAACCACAGCTGCAGCAACGACAACTACAGCTGCTGTTCCAACAACAACCACAGCTGCAGCAACAACAACCACAGCTGCACCAACAACTACAGCTGTTCCAACAACAACCACAGCTGCAGCAACAACAACCACAGCTGCTCCAACAACAACCACAGCTGCAGCAACGACAACCACAGCTGCCCCAACAACAACCACAGCTGCAGCAATGACAACCACAGCTGCAGTAACGACAACCACAACTGCTCCAACCACAACCACAGCTGCAGCAATAACTACAGCTGCTCCAACCACAACCACAGCTGCAGCAACGACAACTACAGCTGTTCCAACAACAACCACAGCTGCAGCAACGACAACCACAGCTGCACCAACAACCACAGCTGCAGCAACAACAACCACAGCTGCAGCAATGACAACCACAGCTGCCCCAACAACAACCACAGCTGCAGCAACGACAACCACAGCTGCAGCAACAACAACCACAGCTGCAGTAACGACAACCACAGCTGCAGCAACGACAACCACAGCTGCAGCAACAACCACAGCTGCCCCAACAACAACCACAGCTGCAGCAACAACAACCACAGCTGCCCCAACGACAACCACAGCTGCAGCAACAACAACCACAGCTGCTCCAACAACAACCACAGCTGCAGCAACAACAACCACAGCTGCAGCAACAACAACCACAGCTGCTCCAACAACAACCACAGCTGCAGCAACGACAACCACAGCTGCCCCAACAACAACCACAGCTGCAGCAACAACAACCACAGCTGCAGTAACGACAACCACAGCTGCCCCAACAACAACCACAGCTGCAGCAACGACAACCACAGCTGCAGCAACAACAACCACAGCTGCTCCAACCACAACCACAGCTGCAGCAACGACAACCACAGCTGCAGCAACAACCACAGCTGCCCCAACGACAACCACAGCTGCAGCAACACCAACCACAGCTGCCCCAACAACAACCACAGCTGCAGGAACGACAACCACAGCTGCTCTAACGACAACCACAGCTGCAGCAACGACAACCACAGCTGCTGCAACCACAACCACAGCTGCAGCAACGACAACCACAGCTGCAGCAACAACCACAGCTCCAGCAACAACCACAGCTGCCCCAACGACAACCACAGCTGCAGCAACGACAACCACAGCTGCTCCAACAACAACCACAGCTGCAGCAACGACAACCACAGCTGCAGCAACGACAACCACAGCTGCTGCAACCACAACCACAGCTGCAGCAACGACAACCACAGCTGCTCCAACCACAACCACAGCTGCTCCAACAACAACCACAGCTGCAGCAACGACAACCACAGCTGCCCCAACAACAACCACAGCTGCAGCAACAACAACCACAGCTGCTCCAACCACAACCACAGCTGCAGCAACGACAACCACAGCTGCAGCAACGACAACCACAGCTGCAGCAACGACAACCACAGCTGCACCAACAACCACAGCTGCAGCAACAACAACCACAGCTGCAGCAACAACAACCACAGCTGCTCCAACAACAACCACAGCTGCAGCAACAACAACCACAGCTGCAGCAATGACAACCACAGCTGCCCCAACAACAACCACAGCTGCAGCAACGACAACCACAGCTGCAGCAACGACAGCCACAGCTGCTCCAACCACAACCACAGCAGCAACAACCACAGCTGCAGCAACAACCACAGCTGCAGCAACAACCACAGCTGCCCCAACGACAACCACAGCTGCAGCAACGACAACTACAGCTGCCCCAACAACAACCACAGCTGCAGCAACGACAACCACAGCTGCAGCAACAACAACCACAGCTGCTCCAACAACAACCACAGCTGCAGCAACGACAACCACAGCTGCACCAACGACAACCACAGCTGCAGCAACAACCACAACTGCCCCAACGACAACCACAGCTGCAGCAACGACAACCACAGCTGCTCCAACGACAACCACAGCTGCAGCAACAGCCACAGCTGCTCCAACTACAGCCACAGCTGCAGCAACAACAACCACAGCTGCAGCAACAACAACCACAGCTGCAGCAACCACAACCACAGCTGCAGCAACTACAACCACAGCTGCAGCAACGACAGCCACAGCTGCCCCAACAACAACCACAGCTGCAGCAACGACAACCACAGCTGCAGCAACAACCACAGCTGCAGCAACAACCACAGCTGCCCCAACGACAACCACAGCTGCAGCAACAACCACAGCTGCAGCAACGACAACCACAGCTGCAGCAACGACAACCACAGCTGCTGCAACCACAACCACAGCTGCAGCAACGACAACCACAGCTGCAGCAACAACCACAGCTGCAGCAACGACAACCACAGCTGCAGCAACAACCACAGCTCCAGCAACAACCACAGCTGCCCCAACGACAACCACAGCTGCAGCAACGACAACTACAGCTGCCCCAACAACAACCACAGCTGCAGGAACGACAACCACAGCTGCAGCAACGACAACCACAGCTGCTGCAACCACAACCACAGCTGCAGCAACGACAACCACAGCTGCAGCAACAACCACAGCTGCAGCAACAACCACAGCTGCCCCAACGACAACCACAGCTGCAGCAACGACAACCACAGCTGCTCCAACGACAACCACAGCTGCAGCAACAACAACCACAGCTGCTCCAACAACAGCCACAGCTGCAGCAACAACAACCACTGCTGCAGCAACCACAACCACAGCTGCAGCAACAACAACCACAGCTGCAGCAACGACAACCACAGCTGCCCCAACAACAACCACAGCTGCCCCAACAACAACCACAGCTGCTCCAACAACTACCACAGCTGCAGCAACAACAACCACAGCTGCCCCAGCATCAACCACAGCTCCAGCAACGACAACCACAGCTGCAGCAACAACAACCAGAGCTGCAGCAACAACCACAGCTGCAGCAACAACAACCAAAGCTGTTCCAGCATCAACCACAGCTGCCCCAGCAGTAACGACAGCAGCAACAAAGCCAACAACTGCTGCCTCCTCTGCAGTCATCAACAACACAAGTTTCCTTTTAGTCATAGCAGTTGTTACAGCTTTTATTTGGAATTAACTGAACTGGATCAAGGGACTTAATACCACCATCATTTAGACACTGTGTACACTTTCTATTGTCCAAGAAGATACTGACTACGTTATTTTATGCTATATATCTAATGTTCTTTAGGTTTGACTTGTGTTTTTTACAAACACAAAACTTACTAATTATAACAGATCTTGCATCATGCACTAATTAAGTACACAGACAAACTTGATGTATATTCTTTTGACATAAGACAAGCATAGATACGTTTACTAACTGCTGTTAACATTGACATTTGGTGTTAACTATGTGAGCCATATACAGTGATAGGCCACAAGAATGAACAGCTCTTATGTCTAATATATTCTAAGAGATATTTAATATTTATATTGCAGTTCATTTGCATTTGATTGCATTACACTGTAAGAAATGTACTTTGTGGAAACTCTGCTGCACACTGTGGTGATTGTTATGTTGTCTGCATTTTTATGTGTTTTAATATTCCATGTAATGTAAATAAAGTATCAAAGTCTGAAATACAAGGAACAGGAGTGTACTTGTGTCTGTATGAAGCAGCATCATACTCATATTTGTTTCTTCTAGCAGTGTGTGGTAAGCCCATGTTGGCATCTGATGAAACACATTCAACCTGTCACAGTTGATTGATGAGCCAGGCAGAACTACATGAATAATCCTTCAAAATCAACATTAAAAAATGTGATTTTCTCAAACAGGAGGGACATAATGACTGCTTCTGGAGTTTTGTGCTTCATTCTGTAGTCTGTTTTTCTCTTCTTTTTTTTTCTTATTGAGGAAATTCAGTCACAATATAAAGGCATAGAGGATATGATGTTAACATCTCTCAACATACATAAGGCACACAGGATAGAAAAGGATAACTTAAATTGTATAAAAAGAATAGACAAAAAAATACATAAAAAAAGAAAACAATATAATAAAATACTGAAAATAATTAAATAATAATCACAGTGAATTTGATTTTTGTGGTTGCTACGGGTCCTCAAATACCTTCATCTCCTTATAAGCATGGAGGAGAGATGTTGCATTTTTCCCTTTCATTAGTTTCAAAGCACAAAGATGATTGGCTACAAGGTCCCGCTTAAAAACAGAAAAAAGGGGCTTTGTTTTCTTCCATTTAGAGGTACGGATGAAAAACTTCGCCATCAATATCATATTGTTCAAAGTCAAGTCAGTCTTAATGTTTTTCATAGTAACACCAAACACAATATTTTCTCTTGTGAGAGGAGTGAGTAGTTGGATTTTGGTTGAGAGCCAGTCCTGTAAATCCTCCCAAAAGGCTTCACAGTACATACAATGGAAAAACAGGCGGTCGGTAGTTTCAATTTCAGCTTCGGGGTCCCCCCCCCTTTCCCCAGTTCATGTGAAATGACATAAAGTAGTACGCAAGGGTCACCGGGGGGGCTCAACGCCAGGCCAAAACAAAACGTCAAATAAACGTATAGTTATAGTTTTATGTGGGGTGAAATTGTGCGTGTACATGAGTTTTCCAGCATAATAATACCTGTTTGTGAAATGAAGATTGGCAATTTTTCAATCTCAAAATCACATTTAAGGACAAACTCTACACCACACATTTTTTTTTTTTTAACAAACCTCTGGGGAGATAATACCACATACAGTTTTTGTTCAGCAGGAAAGCCATTTAGCCATTTTAATTTTGTTATAGCATTTAAGCATTCAAAATCAATAGCCTTTAAACCACCGTCTTCGTAATCTTTGACTGTTTCAGATTTTTTTTATGTAATGTACCCAATTCTTCCAAATGAAACGGAAGTTCAATTGGTTAACAGTTTTAATGAATTGATCAGGTATGGCCATTAAGTATGCGGTAATGCATCTTGCTAGGGATTCCATCTTAGTTAAGTATGTTCTTCCAAAGACTGTTAGGTCCCTTTGTAACCACACATCCATCTTAGATTTGCACTCATTGTATATTCTCATGTGTATATTTAAGGAGTCGCTGGATTTAATGTCCTTGGTTATATGAATTCCAAGATATTTCACAGAAGTTTTGATGGAAATATTGTAAGCATTTATGAGTTGCATTCGTGAATGGCCATTAATCCACATTTATTGCGATTAAGTGTTAAACCTGAAGCTTTAGAAAATTCATCGATTAAGTGAAAAACTTTTTTTGTTCTACATTTTTTACAAAGATGGTAGTGTCGTCGCCTCTCCGGGGACCATCACCTTATCGTGGTGGAGAGGTTTGTGTGTCCCTATGAACCTGAGGGCTGTGTTGTCTGGAGCTTTGTGCTCCTGGTAGGGTCTCCCAAGGCAAAGTGGTCTCAGGTGAGGGGCCAGACAAAGAATGGTTCAAAAACCCTATGAGTGACCGAGGTAGAGATGGAGTGACCCTGCCCGGAGGAAGCCCGGGGCCCCCGTCTGGAGCCAGGCCCAGATGGAGGGCTCGTCAGCGAGCGTCTGGTGGCCGGGTTTGCCACGGAGCCCGGTCGGGCACAGCCCGAAAAAGCTACGTGGCACCTATCTCTCCATCCCATGGGCCCACCACCTGTGGGAGGAACCGCTGGGGTCGGGTGCGCTGCCATATGGGTGGCAGTGAAGGTCAGGGGCCTCGACGGACCAGACCTGGGCAGGACTGGCTCTCAACCAAAATCCAACTACTCACTCCTCTCACAAGAGAAAATATTGTGTTTGGTGTTACTATGAAAAACATTAAGACTGACTTGACTTTGAACAATATGATATTGATGGCGAAGTTTTTCATCCATACCTCCAAATGGAAGAAAACAAAGCCCCCTTTTTTCTGTTTTTAAGCGGGACCTTGTAGCCAATCATCTTTGTGCTTTGAAACTAATGAAAGGGAAACATGCAACATCTCTCCTCCATGCTTATAAGGAGATGAAGGTATTTGAGGACCCGTAGCAACCACAAAAATCAAATTCACTGGCTCTGGGGACGTGGAATGTCACCTCTCTGTGGGGGAAGGAGCCGGAACTTGTGCGGGAGGTGGAGCGCTACCGGTTAGATCTGGTGGTGCTTACCTCTACGCAGAGTCTCGGTTCTGGAACCATACTCCTGGATAGGGGTTGAACTCTTTTCTTCTCCGGAGTTGCCCAGGGTGTGAGGCGCCGGGCGGGTGTGGGGATACTCACAAGCCCCTGGCTGAGCGCCGCTACGTTGGAGTTCAACTCGGTTGGCGAGACGGTCGCCTCCCTACGCCTGCGGGTTGTGGGGGGGGAAAATGCTGACTGTTGTTTGTGCATATGCACCAAACAACAGTTCGGAGTATTCGGCCTTCTTGGAGACCTTGAGTGGAGTCCTGCATGGGGCTCCAGTCGGGGACTCCATAGTTCTGCTGGGGGACTTCAACGCGCACGTGGGCAATGATGGAGACACATGGAGAGGCGTGATTGGGAGGAACGGCCTCCCTAATCTAAACCAGAGTGGTTGTTTGTTGTTGGACTTCTGTGCTAGTCATGGATTGTCTATAACGAACACCATGTTCGAACATAGGGATGCTCATAAGTGTACTTGGTACCAGAGCACCCTAGGCCAAAGGTCAATGATCGATTTTATAATCGTTTCATCTGATCTGAGGCCGCATGTTTTGGACACTCGGGTGAAGAGAGGGGCGGAGCTGTCAACCGATCACCATCTGGTGGTGAGTTGGGTCAGGGGGTGGGGGAAGACTCTGGACAGACCTGGTAAGCCCAAACGGGTAGTGCGGGTAAATTGGGAACGTCTGGAGGAGGCCCCTGTCCGGCAGACTTTCAACTCACACCTCAGGTGGAGCTTTTCGTGCATCCCTGTGGAGGCTGGGGGCATTGAACCTGAGTGGACAATGTTCAAAGTTTCCATTGCTGAAGCTGCGGTGAGGAGCTGTGGTCTTAGGGTCTTAGGTGCCTCAAGGGGCAGTAACCCACGAACACCGTGGTGGACACCGGTGGTCAGGGAAGCTGTCCGACTGAAGAAGGAGTCTTTCCGGGATATGTTATCCCAGAGGACTCCGGAGGCAGTTGCAAGGTACCGAAGGGCCCGAAGGGCTGCAGCCTCTACTGTGAAAGAGGCAAAGCAGCGTGTGTGGGAGAAGTTCGGAGAAGACATGGAGAAGGACTTTCGGTCGGCACCAAGGTGCTTCTGGAAAACCGTTCGCCACCTCAGGAGGGGAACCATCCAAGCTGTGTACAGTAAGGATGGGACGCTGTTGACCTCAACTGAGGAGGTAATAGAGCGGTGGAAGGAGCACTTTGAGGAACTCCTAAATCTGACTAATACGCCCTCTATGGTAGAGGCAGAGCTGGAGGATGATGGGGGATTGTCGTCAATTTCCCTGGTGGAGGTTGCTGAGGTAGTTAAACAACTCCACAGTGGCAAAGCCCCAGGAATTGATGAGATCTGTCCAGAAATGCTTAAGGCTCTGGGTGTGGAGGGGTTGTCTTGGTTGACACGCCTCTTCAACATTGCGTGGAAGTCTGGGACGGTGCCTAAGGAGTGGCAGACCGGGGTGGTGGTTCCCCTTTTTAAAAAGGGGGACCAGAGGGTGTTTGCCAATTACAGCGGTATCACACTTCTCAGCCTTCCCGGTAAAGTCTACTCCAAGGTGCTGGAAAGGAGGGTTCGGTCGATAGTCGAACCTCAGGTTGAAGAGGAACAATGCGGATTCCGTCCTGGTCAGGGAACAACGGACCAGATCTTTACTCTCGCAAGGATCCTGGAGGGAGCCTGGGAGTATGCCCAACCGGTCTACATGTGTTTTGTGGATCTGGAGAAGGCATATGACCGGGTGCCCCGGGAGATACTGTGGGAGGTGCTGTGGGAGTACGGGGTGAGGGGGGTCCCTTCTCAGGGCCATCCAATCTCTGTATGACCAAAGCGAGAGCTGTGTCCGGGTTCTCGGCAGTAAGTTGGACTCGTTTCAGGTGAGAGTTGGCCTCCGCCAGGGCTGCGCTTTGTCACCAATCCTGTTTGTAGTATTTATGGACAGGATATCGAGGCGTAGTCGGGGTGGAGAGGGGTTGCAGTTCGGTGGGCTGGGGATCTCATTGCTGCTTCTTGCAGATGATGTGGTCCTGATGGCATCATCGGCCTGTGACCTTCAGCACTCACTGGATCGGTTCGCAGCCGAGTGTGAAGCGGCTGGGATGAGGATCAGCACCTCTAAATCGGAGGCCATGGTTCTCAGCAGGAAGCCGATGGAGTGCCTTCTCCAGGTAGGGAAAGAGTCCTTACCCCAAGTGAAGGAGTTCAAGTACCTTGGGGCCTTGTTCGCGAGTGAGGGGACAATGGAGCGGGAGATTGGTCGGAGAATCGGCACATCGGGTGCGGTATTACATTCAATGTATCGCACCGTTGTGACGAAAAGAGAGCTGAGCCAGAAGGCAAAGCTCTCAATCTACCGGTCAGTTTTTGTTCCTACCCTCACCTATGGTCATGAAGGCTGGGTCATGACCGAAAGAACAAGATCCAGGGTACAGCGGACGAAATGGGTTTCCTCAGGAGGGTAGCTGGCGTCTCCCTTAGAGATAGGGTGAGAAGCTCAGTTATCCGTGAGGAGCTTGGAGTAGAGCCGCTGCTCCTGCGCGTCGAAAGGAGCCAGTTGAGGTTGTTCGGGCATCTGGTAAGGATGCCCCCTGGGCGCCTCCCTAGGGAGGTGTTCCAGGCACGTCCAGCTGGGAGGAGGCCCCAGGGAAGACCCAGGACTAGGTGGAGGGATTATATCTCCAACCTGGCCTGGGAACGCCTCGGGATCCCCCAGTTGGAGCTGGTTAATGTGGCTCGGGAAAGGAAAGTTTGGGGACCCCTGCTGGAGCTGCTACCCCCGCGACCCGACCCCAGATAAGCGGACGAAGATGGATGGATGGATGGTAGTGTCGTCGGCCAATTGGCTTATCACTATCTGCTCATCAAAGATATTTAATTTGGCAACATCAGCATTTTTTATATTAACTGCTAACATTTCTGCTGCTAGAATGAATAAAAATGGGGAAATGTTACATCCATGCTTGACCCCTCTATTGATGGATGTGTCATTATAGAAGGATTCCATTATGTTACAGAACTTTGGGCCAAATCCATACATACGTAAGACTTTCAATAGAAATTGATGTTCTAACATGTTGAATGCCTTGTAGAAGTCAAGGAATAGAATGAATCCTTTATCTTGTATGAGATAGTTATGTTCTAACAGATCTTGTACTAGTCTTATATTATTATGTATGGACCTGCCACTTACAAACCCTGTTTGTGTTTCACTAATTATTTGGTCCAGTCCTCTTTTTAATCTGTTAGTGTAAATGTAGGTTAATAATTTGTAATCGTAGTTTAATAGGGAAATTGGACGATAATTGTCTAATATCTTACTATCTTTACCTGGTTTTGGCATGAGTGTGATGATGCCTTGTTTCATGTTAGTGGGTAGTGACAAGTCTGTTATAGCCTCTCTGAAAAATCCCAAAAGTACCTATAAAAGTTGGCTGTTAGGCCATCAGGGCCAGGAGATTTATCCAATTTTAGGTGCATGACTGCTTTGTCTAATTCTTCCATAGTAAAGTCCTTGTCACATTCTTCCTTGAATCCGCTGTCAATTAGGGGAATACAATCTTTAGTTTTATTGAAGAGAAAGTCTGAATCTGTTACAGAAAAGGATGAGCTACATAGGTTTTGATAGAATGTACTGATTTCTTTTGCAATTACTTCAGGGTCTGTGCAGTCTGTACCGTTAATTGTAGAATGTAGCTATTAAAGGGGTGGCCACACCTTAAAAAAAACAAATGAACTGAAGGTGTGGTTCTTCCACTCTCTTATACCTATACACAAATAAACACAAAACCAGACATACGCTGCACAATGACAAAAACGCTTGATGTAGTCTTATGAGGAAAACAAACCAGAACCTCACAAAAACCTTCCCCACAAATCCAGCGTCATGTCTCGAAAGGAATGTCCCTCAACCGGTTTCTTTAGGCAGTAACCAAAAAGGAGGCATGCAATTTAGCTTTTACAAAGGGTGGCCACACCTTAAAAAACAAAAATTCCTCATACAAATGATGTGCGTCCCTGGTCAGAGCCTGATGTCATATTACCTGTTTTGTGTGAATGGATATAAAAGGTGACGTGTGTTCAGTGGACGACATCAACCACCAAATGTGATTCTCTCAAATAGGAGGGACAAACTGACTGATTCTGGAGATTTTGTGCTTGGCCTTGGTGACCGCTGTCCTCTAGTCTGCGTTAGAAGTGCCAGATTGTAAAGATCAAGCTGTAGGATTGTTATCAATAGAAATGTAACATTCAGGCTTTTCTCAGTGACCTTGCTGACAGTAATATACCGTTAATCACACTTCTGAAATACCATTTATAGAACTGGCATTGAAATATTTGACAAATACTCAAATATCAATGATGTTCAAGGCAAAGGACTTAGGTTTAAATTACCCCTATGTCTGGATACAAAACTGCAAGTGCTGAACAGTTTAGTAACAAGCTTTTTTTCATGATGAGGTGGTGTAAGAGCATCATTAATAGAGTCTCTCCTGAAGGTGTGGTTCTTCTAGTCTCTTATACCTATACACAAATAAACACACAACCACACATAAGCTGCATAATGACAAAAATTCTTGGTGTAAACTTATGAGGAAAATAAACAAATGTTTACCAGAACATCACAAAGACCTTCCCCCACAAATCCAACGTCCTGTCTCGAAAAGAAATGTCCCTCAACAGGTTTCTTTACCCAGTAACCCAAAAGAAGATGTAAGAATGACGTATTACAGGGATGACCAAACCTTAAAGCCCCATTATTCATACAATTCCTGAACGTTGGTTACAACCTGATATCATATTACCTGTTTTGTGTGAATGAGTATAAAAGGTGACGTGTGTTCAGTGGAGGACATCAACCAGAAAACAGCAGAGAGCATCACAGCTTCACAACATGTTAAATGTGACTCATGTTATTTACAAACACAAAATAATATTTTTTTTAATAAATAATATTCTTTAACAGATGCACTAATTAAGTACACTGACAAACTTGATGTATATTTCTGTGAAGTTCTCAGTTCTCACTTGATGCATATTCTTTTGACATAACACAAGCATGCAAACAACTTGTACTAACTGCTGTTAACATTGACACAGCACCAACATGAACAGTATGTCTAATGTAATCAATACATTTAATATCCATGGTGTAGTTCCTTTGTATTCGATTGCATTACAATGTGAGTAATGTAGTGCTATAACATACATTGCATACTGTGGTGATTGTTTTGCCTGCTCTATGCATGTTAATATTCCATGCAAAGCATTCAAAGTATTTAATTGTGAAATACAAAGAACCAGAGTGTCCTTGTTCTTGTATGACGCAGCATCATATTCATATGATTGAATTGGCAAAGTTTTTATAGTGAAGGCCTGTCGGGTGAACTGAGAGGTAGTTTAAGTAAAGCACATGAGCCAATGGCTTCCTGTTAAGAGCAGATCCTGAGTACGCCATGTCAAACAGCAGCAAAATGTGGGTAGAAAGCACAGCAAATCTCTGATGTCTTTTTTATTAAATGTGACTGTGGCCAAATGGCCCCTGAATCGTTGCCATGTCGGGTACACGCCTTCAAAGGTCTCCCATTGTGTTTGGCATCCTACGTTGCCAGCCTACAACAAGGCACGGCTGGCAACCACTAATCACCGCCTCCAGCTGCCTCTCGTTTGCCCTCTTTAGGCCAGGACTAAAGGAACCACACCAACTAAGGCAAGGGAGTCTGTGTTTGCCACTCAAGCTAACCACTGCTCTGTTTCCTGCACCCAGAAAGCCCGTAAATCAAGCCGAGGACAATGGGAGTTGGGTGTCTTTTCAATCTCCACTGGAACTCGAGGTCTCCTCTCCCCTCCTTGCCCAACTTCACCGGTGAGCTCCCCTACTGCACCTCGCCTACCCAGCAGAATTCCCCAAGACCTAACCCAACCCTGCACACTAGCCACGCCACAAGGCAGCTACACCGCTGCATTCTTTATTTTGCGCTTGGAGATTTTGTGCTTGGCCTTGGTGACCGCTGTCCTCTAGTCTGCGTTAGAAGTGCCAGATTGTAAAGATCAAGCTGTAGGATTGTTATCAATAGAAACGTAACCTTCAGACTTTTCTCAGTGACCTTGCTGACAATAATATACCGTTCATCACACTTCTGAAATACCATTTGTAGAACTGGCATTGAAATGTATGACAAATACTCAGAAATATCAATGATGTTCAAGGCAAAGGACTTAGGTTTAAATTACCCCTATGTCTGGATACAAAACTGCAAGTGCTGAACAGTTTAGTAACAAGCTTTTTTTCATGATGAGGTGGTGTAAGAGCATCATTAATAGAGTCTCTCCTGAAGGTGTGGTTCTTCTAGTCTCTTATACCTATACACAAACACACAACCACACATAAGCTGCATAATGACACAAATTCTTGGTGTAAACTTATGAGGAAAATAAACAAATGTTTACCAGAACATCACAAAGACCTTCCCCCACAAATCCAACGTCCTGTCTCGAAAAGAAATGTCCCTCAACAGGTTTCTTTACCCAGTAACCCAAAAGAAGATGTAAGAATGACGTATTACAGGGATGACCAAACCTTAAAGCCCCATTATTCATACAATTCCTGAACGTTGGTTACAACCTGATATTATATTACCTGTTTTGTGTGAATGGGTATAAAAGGTGATGTGTGTTCAGTAGAGGACTTCAAACAGCAACAGGTGGAATCAGAGAGAATCACAGCTTCAATCACTGCAGTCAAGACAAATCTACGGCAGACAAAACCTGTAAGTATTTCTATGATGAATATTAGTCCAATTTCAATCAATGCAAGTTGTGTTTTCTGTCTTTCTTCAGTATCAATGCAATTGTCATAATAATCATAATAATCATAATCATCACCCAGGGTCTGTCGGTGTAATAATTGTTGGTGTTACACTTATCTGCTCTTTGTTTAATATTTTTCTTGAAGATGATGAAACATATTTTAAATGTTTTAATTATTGTATGTGTCTACAGCTACAACTATGTTGTGTATGTTGCTATTAGACATAATAGCAACATACGTGAGCGTGGCCTACCAATAGCTCAAGCCTGTCCTAAAGTGACTGTAGCTAAAGGTAATTAGCAGCAAGATGCCTCCCTTGTCCATGGAGGACTACTACAAACTCCTTCAGAAGATTGCAGTTCTGGAAACCAAAATTTACCGGTTAGAAGTAAACGTGGACGTGAACGGATCATGTGGAAATGACACCACTTTACCATTGACCCAAAACAATGGACAAAAGCATGCCAACACACAGCTAACTAGCACCAGCAAGACTACAAACAAACAGCAGGGCTGTGAAATGGGTAATAAATCAACAAGTGGTAGTCCTCCCTGGAACTCATTTGGTGCAAAGCCTAAGAGTAAATCATATTCCTGGGAAATGGGAGGACGACTAACGGGCAGGGCACCGCGCCCTGAGATTTGTGATACGACCGGCTGGCCTGCATTATCATCCAGGCAGAGTGCCTCTTTAACCCCTATACTCAGTAGGACACAGCCATGGACAGCTGCAAAAGGGAGAATTAGCAACAAAATGCCTGCCCAACAACTGAGTGTGCAACTGGATAACAGATTTGCTCCTCTGCTGCAGGACCCTGGACATGACCTGGATTGCGTCTCATCGTCACACAGCAGGGTAAGGACTGAGAGCAATTCAAAAAGTAAAAAGCTACAGGGAAAGCTAAAGACTGGGCACCAAACTCTGATTGTGGGTGACTCTGCTGTAAAAGACATAAAAAAGCAATAAAAAACACCAAAATACTCTGTTTTCCCAAAGACATGGTGTCTGACTTGGCCCAAAGAATCCCGGATATCGTGGTAGCACACCCAACTGTGAAGAACATTATACTGCATATAGGGTCACATGATGTTGTAAAGCAAGAGTCTGAAGTGCTGAATCGTGACTTTATGAATCTGCTGAACACAGTCAGCTCCCTAAACGCGGAGGTGTTTATCAGTGGCCCTATACCGCCAGTCAGAAGAGGAGCTGAGAGATTCAGCAGACTGTTGGCACTGAACAGATGGCTTTCAACTGCATGTACCGTCCACTCTCTGCGGTTCATTGACAATTTTAACATTTTCTGGGACCGCAGACATCTTTTTAAAGCAGATGGACTTTTTCTTAACAAGCCAGGAGTAAAGCTGTTCACCTCTAGCCTACTTTACTTTCTGCACCACACATCTACTCCCTCGGCCAAGGACACGAGACAAGATAAACAAACAAAACAAGAGGAAGACACAACAAAGTGCGGCAGTGATCCACCACAGCCCCCCACCTGAGCAAAGATTTGACCATGGAGGACCACAGAACGGAGACGAGAAATCTCAACCCCTCCCTTTTCACCCATCCAACACTCCTCAAACCCCCCTTACCAACACTGACGCCTTTGAGGATCCATCGCTCTCCCCATCCGCCTTCTCCCCTGTTTCCCCCCCCCCTGCCACATGTTGGGGTTCACTGACCGGATGGAGCAGCTGGTAGATGCTGGAATCAAGTTTGCCCCACTACCTTCTCCCATCATTCGCCCCCCAGCATCAAACTGACCCTGTGTTGACTGAACCGCTGAAAGTAAAACGCCAGGCACCTCTGCCCCCCTCAAGGACAGCAGCTAACTCCTTCTCACCAGACTGATAAGTATGCTTGTGTACAAAATGCAACAAGCTTTAACTGATATGTGCTGGGCCCAGGCTGCATGCCTAGTGGCACTCATGACTCTTTCCAGGACAAGCCTGGGCCCTGTGTATTCAATTCTTCGTCAATCTATGTTGTGATAGGTAATAGAAAAAGAATGGTGAATCCGCTAAGTAAGAAAAAGAAGCACTTGACAGCCAACTTAGCAAATTTAGCATCCATTCCTCGTCAGCCACAGCCTGTCCCAAAAAAACGAGACAGATAATTATTTTAACACACTAACACTAGCCTTACTAAACGTCAGGTCTCTGGCGGGTAAATCATTTTTAATCAATGATTTTATTATTAAGCACAATCTTGACCTCATGTTTTTAACTGAAACCTGGTTAGACTATAATAACAGTGATGCTGTTCTTATAGAGTCAGTGCCCCCTAACTTCAATTTTATGAGTGAGAATAGAGCGAATAAGAAAGAGTCGCCATTTTGTTTAATGACTCATTCCAATGTACTCAAATATCTTATGGAAACTTTGCTTCTTTTGAATATGTGGCTCTTCAGCTAAGGTCCCCCGTCTCGACCTATATTTCTAATTATCTACAGGCCACCTAAATACTGTGCATCCTTCTTTGACGACTTTAGTGAACTGCTGTCTATAATCTGTATTAACTTTGACTGTGTAGTTATTGCTGGTGATTTCAACATTCATGTTGACAATCCCCCAGGATAGAGGGACCAAAGAACTGTGTTGTATTTTTTGAGAACTATGGACTGACTCAGCATGTGACGGAGCCCACACACAACAAGGGGGCACACTCTGGACTTGATTATCTCGAAGGGTTTGAACATTTCCAAGGTTGTGGTGACTGATGCTGCTCTCTCTGATCATTCCTGTGTTTTCTTTAATGGCACTATCTCTGTGCACAAAAGTGTCCAAACAAAGTTAATAAGAAAACGGTATATCACTGACAACACCAGTGAAACATTCATTCAGCTTTTCTCGTCCACACCCACCCTCTCAGGGGTCTCAGTCACTGAGCTTGTAGACAATTTCAATTGTAAAATTACAAATGTTATTGATGCCATTGCTCCCATTAAGGTAAAAAACTGTCTCTGATAAGAAAAGATCTCCATGGAGAAATGCCATACTGGTAAGAACAGAAAAAAAAGAGTGTCGAAAAGCAGAACGCAGGTGGCGAAAAAACTAATCTCCAGGTCCACTACAACACCTATAAAGAGAGACTTTGTATTTATAATTTGGAACTGAGGAATGCAAGGCGGTCCTTCTTCTCGGACATTATTGCCAAAAACAATAATAACTCACGTGCTTTGTTTGCTACTGTCGATAGGTTAACAAACCCTCCAGTACCAGTAGCATCTGAACTTTTATCTACCGAGGCCTGCAATGAGTTTTGCCACCTTTTTCAAAGACAAAATTCTGAAAATTAGACAAACAATCAGTGCTTCCATATCGAGTACAGGGTATGTATTGTCACAGTGTCCAGGCAAAACATATGCCAATATGACCCAATTTCATATGATTAACCGTAAAAAACCTGGAGGACATTATACAACATCTGAAAACCTCCTCCTGCTGCCTTGATATTCTACCAACGGGCCTTTTCAAAAAATGTTTCCAATTGTTTGGCTACTGATCTCCTACAGATTGTAAACACGTCTCTTTTCTCAGGTATCTTCCCACAGGCCCTGAAAACTGCAGTCATTAAGCCACTCTTAAAAAAAGAACAATCTAGACACGTCACTAATGAGCAACTATAGGCCGATATCAAACCTTCCATTTTTTAAGTAAAATCATTGAAAAAAACGGTTTCTCAACAACTCACCCTTTTCTTGTCACTAAACAACCGTTTTGATGCCTTCCAGTCGGGTTTTCGACCACACCACAGCACTGAGACAGCTCTTGTTAAAGTCTTTAATGACATCCACTTAAACACAGATAGTGGCAAAATTTCAGTCTTGGTATTACTTGATCTCAGTGCTGCATTTGATACGGTCGACCATGACATATTACTAGACCGATTGGAAAACTGGGTTGGCATTTCTGGCTCAGTACTAAAGTGGTTTGAGTCTTATTTAAAGAATAGGGACTACTTTGTGTCTATAGGGAGTTATACATCTGAGCATACAAATATGACGTGCGGAGTTCCCCAAGGCTCCGTTCTGGGGCCTCTCCTGTTTAACATCTACATGTTTCCACTGGCTCAAATTATGGAAAACAATAAAATAAGTTACCATAGTTATGCGGATGACACACAAATTTATATAACCTTATCGCCAGGGGACTATAGTCCAATACAACAACTGACTAAGTGCATTGAACAAATCAATGACTGGATGTGCCAGATTTTTCTTGAATTAAATGATGAAAAAACTGAGGTGGTTGTTTTTGGAGCAAAGGAGGAACAATTAAAAGTCAGCACTCAGCTTCAAACGATAATGTTAAAAACAACAGACAAAGCCAGAAATCTTGGTGTAGTCATGGACTCAGACCTGAATTTTAACAGCCACATTAAGACAATTACAAAGTCAGCCTATTGCCACCTTAAAAATATATCAAGGGTTAAAGGACTTATGTCTCAGCAGGATCTGGAAATACTTGTCCATGCTTTTATCTTCAGCAGACTTGACTACTGTAACGGTGTCTTCACAGGTCTCCCTAAAAAATCAATCAGACATCTGCAGCTGATTCAGAACGCTGCTGCTCAAGTCCTCACTAAGACCAAGAAAGTGGATCACATCACTCCAGTTCTGAAGTCTCTACACTGGCTTCCAGTGCCTCAAAGAATTGATTTCAAAATACTTTTGCTGGTTTATAAATCACTAAACGGTTTAGGGCCAAAATACATTTCTGATCTGCTACTACACTATGAACCACCCAGACCTCTCAGGTCGTCTGGGACAGGTCTGCTTGTTGTCCCCAGAGTCAGAACTAAACAGGGGGAAGCAGCATTTAGTTTTTATGCTCCACATATCTGGAACAAACTCCCAGAAAACTGCAGGTCTGCTGCAACTCTCAGTTCTTTTAAATCAAGGCTGAAGACCTATCTTTTTGATGTTGCCTTTCTTTAAATAAGCATTGTTGACACTGTATAACAATCTATATAAACATATAAAGAGAAATTCCTAAAACATATGATAGAATTGAATTTATGATTATTCCGGTGACATTCTTTTGCAGTAACGGACATATCTCTGATTATTTCTCTGATGCAGGCATGACAATAGTTGACAGAAGAGACAGACTTTGGGCTGGTCAAAAGTTAGTCGAAGTAACTAATTTAGGCAGAAGGCTTAAAAAGAAAAAAATAGTCTATAAACACTCTGAGCGAGTTCTTGACTATTTAGAGACAGACTGCAGAAGAAATAAAATAGTTTAAGAACACGTTCTGGACTATTAAGAGATTTTTGTCTGCAGGGCTGTACCGGGCTCTGCAAGGTTTGCCGAAGAAAAGAACTAAGCTTTGCGGTGACGACCGCATCGAAAATGATAAGAGTATACTAAAGGAAAAACTTCTGTAACTATGGGGAATGAAACCTCAAAACCATGCGAAGCATCTGGACCCATAGTGGGTGAGATGGTTAGGAAAGTATGGACCGGAGTGCTTGAGATATCTGTCATATTGGTCAAAAAGCTTTGGCTTTCCAAAAACTGGATCACTGAGTCCAGGAAAGTTATTTTATCTGCTTTTATATATTTAAATGTTTTAACTGCTCTTCAATGTTTAATTTCTTATACTGCACTGTAACTTTTTTTTCTTTTTTCTCGTATTTTATCTGTTTTTTTAATTTCTTAATCTGTTTTCATGTAAATCTGTTTTTAATTTATTTTTAAATAACCAAATTAATTATGTGCTTACATTACTTTAATTAAAATGCTTAGGGGCCCGACGCAAGTGTCTTTGCTAGTTTAGGACCAACGCAGTTGTCAGTTTCCCGTCCAGCGGCCCGCGTCGTTTAAATAGCATATGCACCTGCGCCCATTTGTGCGCCCATGGGCGTGCTGGTCTTACAGGGAGATGTTTTCGGTGAATTCTTGGCGTATTGCTATCTTGAGTCAGCGGGAAGTGATCGCGCCATTGACCAACAAAAACCTGGTCTAAAGTCAATAACGCAGCATTTCATTGTTATTTCAACAGCAAATTAGTCAAATGTGCCTAGGCTTATGCACAGTGCGCGCACTCTATGCTTGCTACACACACACACAGGGAAGCACAGCAGCGCTGAACGGCTGAAAAGTTTAGTAACAAGCTTTTTTTCATGATGAGGTGGTGTAAGAGCATCATTAATAGAGTCTCTCCTGAAGGTGTGGTTCTTCACGTCTCTTATACCTATACACAAATAAACACAAAACCACACATAAGCTGCATAATGACAAAAACACTTGGTGTATTCTTATGAGGAAAATAAACAAATGAAGAAATGCCCCGCAACCAGTTTCTTTAGGCAATAACCCAAAAGAAGATGTAAGAATGACGTATTACAGGGGTGGCCAAACCTTAAAGCCCCATTACTCATACAATTCCTGAACGTTGTTTACAACCTGATGTCATATTACCTGTTTTGTGTGAATGGATATAAAAGGTGATGTGTGTTCAATAGAGGACTTCAATCAGCAAGCAGCAACAGGTGGAATCAGAGAGAATCACAGCTTCAATCACTGCAGTCAAGACAAATCTACGGCAGACAAAACCTGTAAGTATTTCTATGATGAATATTAGTCCAATTTCAATCATTGCAAGTTGTGTTTTCTGTCTTTCTTCAATATCAATGCAATTATCATAATAATCATAATAATCATAATAATCATCACCCACGGTCTGTCGGTGTAATAATTGTTGGTGTTACACTTATCTGCTCTTTGTTTAATATTTTTCTTGAAGATGATGAAACATATTTTAAATGTTTTAATTATTGTATGTGTCTACAGCTACAACTATGTTGTGTATTTTTTGTATTTTTTCTTTATTATTTTATTTTACTTTGTTAAATAAAAAAAGAGTTTTATTCCAGAAACAATGTAAATGCCTACAACAATACATTGACAATCCTCATTTGTAGATGCTAAAATTTATAAATGTTAGTTTGCATTTACAACTAACAAAGGATTATTGTCTCAAAAATAAAAATAAAGAAGTGGATAATGTAAAGAAATTAATATAATTAATTTCAACATATACAGAAAGTGACACTAAATTCTACGGCAATTTACTATAATGTCTATCAGTTAGCAGTAGTATAAATACAGATTTAGTTAGTTAATGCTATTTAGTTGCCATTGCTTAACTGAATCTAACAAAAAAATATTATTTTATATTTTTCAACAGTAAAGCATCTTTCCAAAATGATGAAGATCTGTCTCATTCTTCTTCTGTTTGTCGGTAAGTTTCAAAATAATGGGGAATAAAAATGGGAATGTTCTAACCTATCTATCCATGACATTGTTAAACTGCCTCAGACAACGCACTGGAAAAGACGACAGTGGCCTGAAAAATGTATGTTGTTAAATTAGTTTGAAATGTGGAAATAAATGTGAAACCGATCCAACAATTTCTACTCAAAACAGCCACTGGCAATGCACAGACCACCACAGCAGCCCCTACAACAACCACACCTGCCCCTACAACAACCACAGCTGCCCTGACAACAACCACAGCAGCCCCTACAACAACCACAGCTGCCCCTACAACAACCACAGCAGCCCCGACAACAACCACAGCTGCAGCAACGACAACCACAGCTGCAGCAACAACCACTGCTGCCCCAACGACAACCACAGCTGCAGCAACGACAACCACAGCTGCTCCAACCACAACCACAGCTGCAGCAACGACAACCACAGCTGCAGCAACGACAACCACAGCTGCTCCAACAACAACCACAGCTGCATCAATGACAACCACAGCTGCCCCAACAACAACCACAGCTGCAGCAACGACAACCACAGCAACAACTACAGCTGCTCCAACCACAACCACAGCTGCAGCAACAACTACAGCTGTTCCAACAACAACCACAGCTGCAGCAACGACAACCACAGCTGCACCAACAACCACAGCTGCAGCAACAACAACCACAGCTGCAGCAACACCAACCACAGCTGCAGCAACAACCACAGCTGCCCTAACGACAACCACAGCTGCAGCAACGACAACCACAGCTGCCCCAACGACAACCACAGCTGCAGCAACGACAACCACAGCTGCAGCAGCGACAACCACAGCTGCCCCAACGACAACCACAGCTGCAGCAACGACAACCACAGCTGCTCCAACAACAACGACAGCTGCAGCAACAACAACCACAGCTGCTCCAACAACAACCACAGCTGCAGCAACGACAACCACAGCTGCCCCAACGACAACCACAGCTGCAGCAACAACAACCACAGCTGCAGCAACAACCACAGCTGCCCCAACGACAACCACAGCTGCAGCAACGACAACCACAGCTGCAGCAACAACAACCACAGCTGCAGCAACGACAACCACAGCTGCAGCAACAACCACAGCTGCTCCAACCACAACCACAGCTGCAGCAACGACAACCACAGCTGCAGCAACAACCACAGCTGCGGCAACAGCCACAGCTGCCCCTAGCGACAACCACAGCTGCAGCAGCGACAACTACAGCTGCCCCAACAACAACCACAGCTGCAGCAGCGACAACCACAGCTGCCCCAGCGACAACCACAGCTGCCCCTAGCGACAACCACAGCTGCAGCAGCGACAACCACAGCTGCTCCCAGCGACAACCACAGCTGCAGCAGCGACAACTACAGCTGCTCCCAGCGACAACCACAGCTGCAGCAACAACAACCACAGCTGCAGCAACGACAACCACAGCTGCAGCAACGACAGCCACAGCTGCTCCAACCACAACCACAGCTGCAGCAACAACCACAGCTGCAGCAACAACCACAGCTGCCCCAACTACAACCACAGCTGCAGCAACGACAACCACAGCTGCAGCAACCACAACCACAGCTGCAGCAACCACAACCACAGCTGCAGCAACAACCACAGCTGCCCCAACGACAACCACAGCTGCAGCAACGACAACCACAGCTGCTCCAACGACAACCACAGCTGCAGCAACAACAGCCACAGCTGCTCCAACAACAACCACAGCTGCAGCAACGACAGCCACAGCTGCTCCAACAACAACCACAGCTGCAGCAACGACAACCACAGCTGCCCCAGCATCAACCACAGCTGCAGCAACGACAACCACAGCTGCAGCAACGACAACCACAGCTGCTCCAACCACAACCACAGCTGCAGCAACGACAACCACAGCTGCAGCAACAACCACAGCTGCCCCAATGACAACCACAGCTGCAGCAACGACAACTACAGCTGCCCCAACAACAACCACAGCTGCAGCAACGACAACCACAGCTGCAGCAACGACAACCACAGCTGCAGCAACGACAACCACAGCTGCAGCAACGACAACCACAGCTGCAGCAACAACCACAGCTGCCCCAACGACAACCACAGCTGCCCCAGCATCAACCACAGCTGCAGCAACGACAACCACAGCTGCAGCAACAACAACCAGAGCTGCAGCAACAACCACAGCTGCAGCAACAACATCCAAAGCTGTTCCAGCATCAACCACAGCTGCCCCAGCAGTAACGACAGCAGCAACAAAGCCAACAACTGCTGCCTCCTCTGCAGTCATCAACAACACAAGTTTCCTTTTAGTCATAGCAGTTGTTACAGCTGTTATTTGGAATTAACTGAACTGGATCAAGGGACTTAATACCACCATCATTTAGACACTGTGTACACTTTCTATTGTCCAAGAAGATACTGACTACGTTATTTTATGCTATATATCTAATCTTCTTTAGGTTTGACTTGTGTTTTTTACAAACACAAAACTTACTAATTATAACAGATCTTGCATCATGCACTAATTAAGTACACAGACAAACTTGATGTATATTCTTTTGACATAAGACAAGCATAGATAAGTTTACTAACTGCTGTTAACAGTGACACAGAACCATATGAGCCATATACAGTGATTGGCCACAAGAATGAACAGCTCTTATGTCTAATATATTCAAAGAGATATTTAATATTTATATTGCAGTTCATTTGCATTTGATTGCATTACACTGTAAGAAATGTACTTTGTGGAAACTCTGCTGCACACTGTGGTGATTGTTCTGTTGTCTGCATTTTGATGTGTGTTAATATTCCATGTAATGTAAATAAAGTATCAAAGTCTGAAATACAAGGAACAGGAGTGTACTTGTGTCTGTATGAAGCAGCATCATACTCACATTTGTTTCTTCTAGCAGTGTGTGGTAAGCCCATGTTGGCATCTGATGAAACACATTCAACCTGTCACAGTTGATTGATGAGCCAGGCAGAACTACGTGAATAATTCTTCAAAATCAACATTAAAAAATGTGATTTTCTCAAACAGGAGGGACATAATGACTGCTTCTGGAGTTTTGTGCTTCATTCTGTAGTCTGTTTTTCTCTTTTTTTTTTTTTTTTATTATTGAGGAAATTCATTTACAATATAAAGGCATAGAGGATATGACGTTAACATCTCTCAACATACATAAGACACACAGGATAGAAAGGATAACTTAAATTATATACAAAAAGTAGACAAAAAAATACATAAAAAAAGAAAATAATATAATAAAATACTGTAAATAAATAATGAAATAATAATCACAGTGAATTTGACTTTTGTGGTTTCTACGGGTCCTCAAATACCTTCATGTCCTTATAAGCATGGAGGAGAGATGTTGCATGTTTCCCTTTCATTAGTTTCAAAGCACAAAGATGATTGGCTACAAGGTCCCGCTTAAAAACAGAAAAAGGGGCTTTGTTTTCTTCCATTTGGAGGTATGGATGAAAAACTTCGCCATCAATATCATATTGTTCAAAGTCAAGTCAGTCTTAATGTTTTTCATAGTAACACCAAACACAATATTTTCTCTTGTGAGAGGAGTGAGTAGTTGGATTTTGGTTGAGAGCCAGTCCTGTAAATCCTCCCAAAAGGCTTCACAGTACATACAATGGAAAAAGTACTTCTTCAATCCATTTAGCTCTTGATCTGATAAATGCCCCACAAGCTTTTCTTTCATAAATTCTATCAAGTCTGGATTGAAAGGAAGAGAGTTTAATTTTGTCATCATCTGTTAATACTGTTTCTTTATGCAAATCATATGTATCTCTTTAATGGTATTTTCTTCTTCTAAGCCATTCATCTTCTTAATGTGTTTGCTAAAGGAGATTGAATATTGGCAGATTTTATATGTTAAAAATTCCCATTGTTGAGTGTATGACGATATGGAATCATCCTGTAAGGTTTTTAATGCCACTACAGTACTCATAATTTTTTAGGAGATTTGCATTACATTTCCAGTACCCTTTCCTCCTACCGAACTGTACTGTAGGGGTTATTGATAAATCAATACAGCAATGGTCAGTAAGTGGTGCAGGAGATATTTCACAGTTTGCAATTTGACTTAGCATTGTGTTTGCTACTAACCAGTAATCTAGTCTAGATTTAATAGAGGCATCTGATTTAAACCAGGTAAATTGTCTAAGATTTGGGTTTTTGTCTCTCCAAGGATCGTGGAGGTATAAATTGTTACATAAGTTAACCAATAATGTGTTAGGATGAGGATTTGTATATCTGTTTTTCTCTCTTGTCATGTCTTATTTTACTTCCTGCCTTGTGTTTTTCCACCTTTGTGATTATCTGCCCCCCCCTCCCCCGATGTGTCTCACCTGTTCCTGAGCCCTCGTGTCACCTGTCCCTTGTTTCACATCGTTACCATGTGTATTTAGTCTCTATGTTGTCGTTGTCTGGTGTCAGATCATTGTATTGTTTTGGATGTTGGTGTGTGGAGTCCACCTCCTTTGTCGCGGTGTTCCCGGGTTTTTTTAGACGTAAAATGTAGTTATTAAAGGGGTGGCCACACCTTAAAAAAACAAATGAACTGAAGGTGTGGTTCTTCCACTCTCTTATACCTATACACAAATAAACACAAAACCAGACATACGCTGCACAATGACAAAAACGCTTGATGTAGTCTTATGAGGAAAACAAACCAGAACCTCACAAAAACCTTCCCCACAAATCCAGCGTCATGTCTCGAAAGGAATGTCCCTCAACCGGTTTCTTTAGGCAGTAACCAAAAAGGAGGCATGCAATTTGGCTTTTACAAAGGGTGGCCACACCTTAAAAAACTAAAATTCCTCATACAAATGATGTGCGTCCCTGGTCAGAGCCTGATGTCATATTACCTGTTTTGTGTGAATGGATATAAAAGGTGACGTGTGTTCAGTGGACGACATCAACCAGAAAACAGCAGAGAGCATCACAGCTTCACAACATGTTAAATGTGACTCATGTTATTTACAAACACAAAATAATATTTTTTTTAATAAATAATATTCTTTAACAGATGCACTAATTAAGTACACTGACAAACTTGATGTATATTTCTGTGAAGTTCTCAGTTCTCACTTGATGCATATTCTTTTGACATAACACAAGCATGCAAACAACTTGTACTAACTGCTGTTAACATTGACACAGCACCAACATGAACAGTATGTCTAATGTAATCAATACATTTAATATCCATGGTGTAGTTCCTTTGTATTCGATTGCATTACAATGTGAGTAATGTAGTGCTATAACATACATTGCATACTGTGGTGATTGTTTTGCCTGCTCTATGCATGTTAATATTCCATGCAAAGCATTCAAAGTATTTAATTGTGAAATACAAAGAACCACAGTGTCCTTGTTCTTGTATGACGCAGCATCATAATCATATGAATCGTTGGTTTCGTATTGTCCCTGGTGGGGCGTGGCAATTTGATAAAAAAATGGTTGAATTGGCAAAGTTTTTATAGTGAAGGTCTGTCGGGTGAACTCAGAGGTAGTTTAAGTAAAGCACATGAGCCAATGGCTTCCTGTTAAGAGCAGATCCTGAGTACGCCATGTCAAACGGCAGCAAAATGTGGGTAGAAAGCACAGCATAATGTCTTTTTTATTAAATGTGACTGAGGCCAAATGGCCCCTGTATCGTTGCCATGTCGGGTACACGCCTTCAAAGGTCTCCCATTGTGTTTGGCGTCCTACGTTGCCAGCCTACAACAAGGCACGGCTGGCAACCACTAATCACCGCCTCCAGCTCGTTTGCCCTCTTTAGGCCAGGACTAAAGGAACCACACCAACTAAGGCAAGGGAGTCTGTGTTTGCCACTCAAGCTAACCACTGCTCTGTTTCCTGCACCCAGAAAGCTCATAAATCAAGCTGAGGACAATGGGAGCTGGGTGTCTCGTCAAACTCCACTGGAACTCGAGGTCTCCTCTCCCCTCCTTGCCCAATTTCACCGGTGAGCTCCCCTACTGCACCTCGCCTACCCAGCAGACTTCCCCAAGACCTAACCCAACCCTGCACACTAGCCACGCCACAAGGCAGCTACACCGCTGCACTCTTTATTTTGCTGTACAAAGAAAAATAAAGCGCCCACCTTAGTGGATTTTCACTGCAAATTGATTCTGGTCCAGTCTTGTCCCGCAACAGTGACATATAAGGAATAGATACTTAATTGAGAATTTGTGACAATCTCAACCTGGCACAGATGATTGATGAGCCAGGCAGAACTAATAGAAGGATCCTTCAAAATCAACATTGAAAACTGTGATTCTCTCAAATAGGAGGGACAAATTCTGGAGATTTTGTGCTTGAGAATTAAGAATGACGTATTACAGGGATGACCACACCTTAAAGCCCCATTATTCATACAATTCCTGAACGTTGGTTACAACCTGATATCATATTACCTGTTTTGTGTGAATGAGTATAAAAGGTGATGTGTGTTCAGTAGAGGACTTCAAACAGCAACAGGTGGAATCAGAGAGAATCACAGCTTCAATCACTGCAGTCAAGACAAATCTACGGCAGACAAAACCTGTAAGTATTTCTATGATGAATATTAGTCCAATTTCAATCAATGCAAGTTTTCTGTCTTTCTTCAATATCAATGCAATTGTCATAATAATCATAATAATCATAATCATAATAATCATCACCCAGGGTCTGTCGGTGTAATAATTGTTGGTGTTACACTTATCTGCTCTTTGTTTAATATTTTTCTTGAAGATGATGAAACATATTTTAAATGTTTTAATTATTGTATGTGTCTACAGCTACAACTATGTTGTGTATGTTGGTATTAGACAGATCTTTTTTTTTAAATTTATTTATTTATTTTTTAACTTTTTTTAAGTTTTATTCCAGAAACAATGTAAATGCCTACAACAATACATTGACAATCCTCATTTGTAGATGCTAACATTTATAAATGTTAGTTTGCATTTACAACTAACAAAGGATTATAATCTCAAAGATAAAAATAAAGAAGTGGATAATGTAAAGAAATTAATATAATTAATTTCAACATATACAGAAAGTGACACTAAATTCTACGGCAATTTACTATAATGTCTGACTATCAGTTAGCAGTAGTATAAATACAGATTTAGTTAGTTAATGCTATTTAGTTGCCATTGCTTAACTGAATCTAACAAAAAAATATTATTTTATATTTTTCAACAGTAAAGCATCTTTCCAAAATGATGAAGATCTGTCTCATTATTCTTCTGTGTGTCGGTAAGTTTCAAAATAATGGGGAATAAAAATGGGAATGTTCTAACCTATCTATCCATGACATTGTTAAACAGCCTCAGACAACGCACTGGAAAAGACGACAGTGGCCTGAAAAATGTATGTTGTTAAATTAGTTTGAAATGTGGAAATAAATGTGAAACCGATCCAACAATTTCTACTCAAAACAGTCACTGGCAATGCACAGACCACCACAGCTGCCCCTACAACAACCACAGCTGACCCTACAACAACCACAACCACCACAGCTGACCCTACAACCACCACAGCTGACCCTACAACCACCACAGCTGACCCTACGACAACCACAGCTGACCCCTACGACAACCACAGCTGACCCCTACGACCACCACAGCTGACCCTACGGCGACCACAGCTGACCCTACAACCACCACAGCTGACCCTACGACAACCACAGCTGACCCTACGACAACCACAGCTGACCCTACGACCACCACAGCTGACCCCTACGACGACCACAGCTGACCCCACGACGACCACAGCTTCCCCAGCAGCGACGACCACAGCTTCCCCAGCAACGGCGACCACAGCTTCCCCAGCAACGGCGACCACAGCTTCCCCCAGCAACGACGACCACAGCTTCCCCAGCAGCGGCGACCACAGCTTCCCCAGCAACGACGACCACAGCTTCCCCAGCAACGACGACCACAGCTTCCCCAGCAACGACGACCACAGCTTCCCCAGCAACGACGACCACAGCTGCTCCAGCATCAACCACAGCTGCCCCAGCAGTAACGACAGTTGCAACAAAGCCAACAACTGCTGCCTCCTCTGCAGTCATCAACAACACAAGTTTCCTTTTAGTCATAGCAGTTGTTACAGCTGTTATTTGGAATTAACTGAACTGGATCAAGGGACTTAATACCACCATCATTTAGACAGTGTGTACACTCTCTATTGTCCATGAAGAGACTTATGTGATTTTATGCTAAATATCTAATGTGCTTTAGCTGTGACTTATGTTTTTTACAAACACAAAACTTACTAATTTTAACAGATCTTATGTCATGCACTAATTAAGTACACAGACAAACTTGATTTATATTCTTTTGACATAAGACAAGTATACCTACAGCTTTTACTAACTGCTGTTAACAGTGACACAGAGCCATATGAGCCATATTCGGTGATTGGCCACAATAATAAACAGCTCTTATGTCTAATATATTCAAAGATATTTAACATCCATATTGTTTATTTCTATTTGATTTCATTACACTGTAAGAAATGTACTTTGTGGAAACTCAGCTGCACACTGTAGTGATTGTTCTGTTGCCCGCATTTTCATGTGTGTTTATATTCCATGTAAAGTACCTGAAGTATTAAAGTGTGCAATCTGTATAAAGCAGCATCATACTCAAATTTGTTTCTTCTAGTAGTGTGTGTGGTAAGCCCATGTTGGCATCTGATAAAACACATTCAACCTGTCACAGTTGATTGATGAGCCAGGCAGAACTACTTGAAGGATCCTTCAAAATGACTGCTTCTAGTGATTTTGTAACATTCAGGCTTTTCTCAGTGACTGTGCTGACGGTAATATACCGTTCATCACACTTTTGAAATACAATTTGTAGAACTGGCATTGAAATATTTGACAAATTAATTATGTGCTTACATTACTTTAATTAAAATGCTTACGGGCCCGACGCAAGTGTCTTTGCTAGTTTAGGACCAACGCAGTTGTCAGTTTCCCGTCCAGCGGCCCGCGTCGTTTAAATAGCATATGCACCTGCGCCCATTTGTGCGCCCATGGGCGTGCTGGTCTTACAGGGAGATGTTTTCGGTGAATTCTTGGCGTATTGCTATCTTGAGGCAGCGGGAAGTGATCGCGCCATTGACCAACAAAAACCTGGTCTAAAGTCAATAACGCAGCATTTCATTGTTATTTTAACAGCAAATTAGTCAAATGCGCCTAGGCTTATGCACAGTGCGCGCACTCTATGCTTGCTACACACAGACAAGGAAGCACAGCAGCACACACACATGTAAAGGATTACAAATAAAAATATTACGGTCCAAATCCGCCATCATAATAGCAACGCGCCAAGGTACAAACGTGCCCAGCCTTTAAAGGGAATGGGAGATCACACTCTGATTGGTTTATTGCATGTTACGCTGAAAACACACCACTGATTAATGAAGACACTAAGTACAACCCTTTTGATCCACGAAAGGCAAAAAAAAGCAACAGCCATTTATCACATAGGATTAAGCTCAAGCTCTTTTACAAACCTGTCAAAATTTCAAAAAGCAGTTAATGTGAATACAATGAAATCCTCTATACATTGCTTCTATTTAATGACTGCTTAATGAATAAGACATCAGAGATTTGATACTTCAATCAAGTGTTAAAAAGAAATGCATTGAGGAAGCAGATGTTTTGGAAAAGATATAGAAATGTTGGCAATACAAACATTTTTTATCAAATTGACCAGCCTTGTTCTCATAAACCATACGTTCAAAAAGCTCTGAAAAGTTAAGCACTATAATCTGTAAGTATTCAACGTTTTTTACCGCTGTATGCACCACATTGACTGCTGCTGTATAAGAACGCGGCTGGTACAGAGGAGGTCGGAGTGGATGAATGGGCATAAACACACAGGACTTTCATGCTAGTTTGCTCCCCGGAGAAAATGCGTGTTCCTTCTTTCAATCCAAACCACGATATTTTTCCTAAACTTAACTAGTCAATACAATGGGCAGCTCACTGTGCTCTGTACCCGGCTCAAAGTCACCTATTCTCGGGTAACTGAACCACCAACTACCGCTGATACAACGGAGCACCATGCAGAGCACCATGCGCAGCGCTGTTGCCGGCTTCGCAAAACTCTGTAGCAGCTAAACACATCTAACTTCCGCTGATACGGCCGAGCTGAGATGGAGGTCTGTAGCCAGCATCACAAAGCTTTTTAATGACTTAAACAACTACCAACTTCTGCTCGGTGTCATGGAGCTCGTAGCCAGCCAGGGGAGATGTTAGGGTATATAGTATGGAGTCTTGATTTTGTAAAGTGGAACCTGTGCACAGTCTTGAATTGTATAAGCTGATGTCTGGCATTTAATATACTTTTGGATCTCATTGCAAGAATTGCACTCAGGTATCATCAGTGATTTTGGTTCCCATTTCTTCTTCCCAAGCCTTCTTTTTTTTAGTATCAGATAGGGTTACATGGGCTAGCACAAGTGAGTATAGAAAACGAGATTGACCCCTTACTGTTAGCGTTGTGACGAATAAGGCACGTGAGTATGGTGTTTATAGGTTTGTTTTCGTAGCCCGGAGATGAGCTCTAACATAATTTCCTATTTGGAGGTATCTGAAAAAATGTGATGCTGGTAGGGAATGAGACCGTCGCAGTTGGTGAAAATATGCAAATGTTCTTCCAATATATGTGAGTATATATTTATCTTTCCAGGCAGAAAAAGTTGGATCATTTAAACCCGGAGAAAAGGCATGGTTTTTGCCAATAGGGCTATCTAGGTAGACTTTGGGCAACTTGAGAAACGTCTGGATTTGCCTTCATATTCGAAGAGAGTTCAGAAGAGCAGGGCTGGTTATGTTAGTCGGGATTTTAACTTTGTCGGGATTATTCAAAAGCGCCAAGAGGGATGAAGGTCCACATACTTCCCGTTCAATCTGGAGCCAAGAGGCTGTCATTACTAAAGTGTAGTCTGGTGATGGTCAGGCTTTGGAGCCAGAGGGGGAACACTCTCAAATTTGCAGCCCAGTAATGAATGGGCAAAATTGAGGAAGACCCAAACCACCCTTAACCTTATCCTTACATAAGCGTTTTTTTTTTTTTTTTTTATATTTTGGCCCCTTTATTGCTCCAGACAAATTATGAGATGATGGAGACCAGTTTCTTGAAGTAATATATTGGTATATAAACCGGTAGGCACTGAAAAATGTAGAGGAATCTGGGGAGCGTCACCATTTTAATAGCATTAACGCGACCTATTAAAAAAATTGTTAAAGTATTCCAGAAGTCAATTTTATGACGCAACTGCTGAGTCTTAGTATCCCAGTTGGACTTTAATAGATTACTATATTTTCATGTCACAATAATACCTAGGCATTTCATTTGATCATCCACAATCTTAAAGGGCATTGTACGTAAGAATTAGAAATCTAAAAATATTTTTGTTGCGCCTTGTGGAGCAAGGAGCCAACATGTTTTGATAAAATGGTGTTGTACTCAAATTTCAGTTTGGTAATCTCCTCCAGAGCTGCATCAGAGGGGTTCGTTTTGTGTGCATTTTTGAGGTTAATTTTTTTTATTTTTTTTTATTGGTCCCTGATAACTTCATTCAATGCTTCCCACAGAACTGAATCGTTGACGTTGCCAGTATCGTTCTTGGAAAGAAAGTGAGAGATGTGTTTATCCAAATACTTTCTGAATTCAGTATCCTTTGACAGCATTGCATCAAACTGCCATCATCTTTTTTTTTTTTTTTAAGTGCCTGTTCACCAACTTTTAGCATCATGGAGAGTAGAACATGGTCTAATATTACAATGGTAATATAATGGGGTGGTAGACTATTTTATCAGCAAGTGATATCAGTTTGGAATCTAGCAGGATGTGTCAGTTGGATGTGCAAGCCTCCATATGTCCACTAGGTTTGAGCTTTCCATCAGTGTGTTCAGATGGATGCTTGAGTTTGATTGCAGGCATTTTTTCAGAAATTGTTTATCTAAAAGAGGGTCAAATACATACCTGCCAACACTCCCGTTTATCCTGGGTTTCTCCCGTTTTTTTAGCCCTATCTCCCGGACCCCTCCTGGTTTGTTATTTCTCCCGGGAAACTCCCGTAATTTGCATGGCCCACACTCCTTTATAAATAATCAGACCAATATGTTTGTCTAATGTTGACCAGTTGCCAGATCTTGTATGAAACGCATCCCACAGCGCATCCTATTCACACAGTCCACACACCATATACAATTTTCAACCCGTTTTTCACCTCAACCTGGCAACCTATGACCCAGTTGCGCAGTTGATCTCTGCGCAAGCTTCACGGAAAGTTCAGACCCGAAAGCGAGCCAATAAAAATGGCAGGTGATATAACAGCTACCCCTAAGGTCTTACAAAGCTAACGCTTGTGTCCGATTTCAATTTAATGCGGGCTTCCGGTCGTGACAGAGATCCAGCTAGCTCACAGCGAGCCAGGGTCTAAGAAGTAGGACACCCGGTCGGCGAGGCAGCACCGGCCGCTGTTACGTTAGCCTGCTGAGCTCCTGCTGAACAGCAACACACAGTCGGACAAAATTTGCAATTAGCCATTGATTTTCGTAAAACAGCCCATATTTGACCTCTACATAGTTGATTTCTCACATAAAAAAGTCTCAGAAGTGAATTTAGTAATTAAAAAGCAGATGAACAGTGTATAATATTTCTGAGATCTGCGCGACCTAGATTCAGAAGACTAAGCTGACCTCAGATCAGTGGTGTAGCCTATGTAAATGTTGGGTAAAAGGTAGAGACCAGAGCCAAATAAGGAGGAGCCACCGAGCGGTTCGTTGAGATTCTCCCGTTTTCAGAGGCAGTTTCAAATTGTGAGATTTGCAGAGGAAAGGGGTGTCAATGGGATTTTGAGGTTCTATGTCCTAGTTACCCTCCAAACTGTCGTTTTTCAACTATGACAAGGTAAAATCGGTTTTGCATTCTATCACCCCTTTAAAACTTTTCTTTTTTTCTTCCAGAATAAATGAACTAACAGATCAATTTGACACCAACAATCTTTACACAGATAATCGTTGGTGATGATTATTATGATGACTATTATTGCGGATAATTGTACTGTTGTTGATGAAAGACAGGAAACACGTCTTTTATTGATTGAAATTGGACTAATATTCATCATTGCAATACTTACAGGTTTTGTCTGCAGTAGATTTCTCTTGACTGCAGTGATTGAAGCTGTGATGCTCTCTGATTCCACCTGTTGCTGTTTGCTGGTTGAAGTCCTCCACTTAACACACATCACCTTTTATATCCACACAAAGCAGGTAATACGACATCAGGCTCTGAACAATGTTGATGATTTGTATGAGTAATGGGTTCTTAAGGTGTGGCCAGGGGTGGCCACACCTTAATGAATGGATTATTCATACATCTTTTTGGATTTGTGGGAAAGATATTTGTGATGTTATGGTAAACATTTGTGTATTTTCCTGTTAAGATTACACCAAGCGTTTGTCTGACTGTGCAGCTTATGTTTCGTTTAGTGTTTATTTGTGTATACGTATGAGAGACTGGAAGAACCACACCTTCAGGAGAGAATCTAGTATTGGTGCTCTTACACACTTACAAATAGAGATGGTCCGATACCATTTTTTTCTTCCCGATACCTGAACTTGCGTATCGGCCGATACCGAGTACCGATCCGATACCAGTGCGTCATATATTTTATTATGTTTTAACAACTGTATACTACTATCCCTGTATGGATATGATATTATTTCTATATCTTTGTTATCGGTCTGGCTCAAACTCTTTGTGAAACATGAATGCCCCAGAACTTTCTTTTATTCTGCAGTTTGTCAGTCAGTTATAACGGTTAAAGAACATAAATAAACTACTTTAACGTATATTTTCTTTAGGGCTTCATTACGTGGTATCGGATCGGTGCATAAACTCCAGTACTTCCTGATACCGATACCAGCGTTTTAGGCAGTATCGGAGCCGATACCGATACCGGAACATCTCTGAACAAGTAAAAATATTGTAATGTGTTTCATGAGATGCCGACATGGGCTTACCACACACTACTAGAAGAAACAAATATGAGTATGATGCTGCATCATACAGACACAAGTACACTCCTGTTCCTTGTATTTCAGACTTTAATACTTTATTTACATTACATGGACTATGAACACATAAAAAATAAGACAACAATCACCACAGTGTGCAGCAGAGTTTCCACCAAGTACATTTCTTACAGTGTAATGCAATCAAATACTAATTAACTGCAATATGGATATTAAATATCTCTTTGAATATTAGTATTATTGTAGCCAATCACTGCATATGGCTCAAATGGTTCTGTATCATTGTTAACAGCAGTTCACACATGTTCACATAAAAAAGGCGGTGTTTGCACAGCACGACCAATCGCAAACATCTACCAGAGCCACATATTTTACATAAGAAGAGCTAACTATAATTCTACATAAATTCTACAAAAAAAGAACACAGACACGGTTTATTCGGCAAAATGCAATACAATCACTGCTTCCTAAAACAGGAACGAAAGCTGGCAAAAAAAATTGCCGTCGCTTTAAATGCGTAAATCACAACGCTTATCAATAGCACTCAGTCAGGCACAAGATCTGACCATAATTACATGTCGTCATTGCTTATTATTCCAGTTGCAACCCTGGCAGTGGGAAGCGATCGTGAGAGCAAATAAAAAATTGAACAAGGAAATTAAATAAAAGAAATTAAACAAGGAGCCGATAAGTGTAACACCAACAATCACATACAATCGTTGGTAATGATTATCATTATGACTATTATTAAAGAT
The DNA here is from genome assembly GCF_031162955.1 of Sander vitreus. NCBI lineage: Eukaryota > Metazoa > Chordata > Actinopteri > Perciformes > Percidae > Sander > Sander vitreus. The sequence continues at coordinate 3,324,811 of NC_135868.1, forward strand.
AAATGCATAGTTATTAAAGAATGACAGGACACACAACTTGCATTGAATGAAATTGGATGAATATTCATCATTTTAATACTTCCAGGTCTGCCGAAGATTTGTCTTGACTGCAGTGACTGAAGCTGTGATTCCACCTGTTTCTGTTTGCTGATAAATGTCCTCCACTGAACACACATCAGCTTTTATATCCATTCACACAAAGCAGGTAACATGACATCAGGCTCGGAACAACATGAGTGATGCCTTTTGAGGTCTGGACACCCCTGTAATAGCTTATTCTTCCGTCTTCTTTTGGGTTTCTGCCTAAAGAAACCTGCTGAGGGACATTTGTTTGGGTTTCTATGTTTCCTGGGTAATACCAACCTGTTGAGGGACATTTGTTTGGGTTTCTATGTTTCCTGGGTAATAACAACCTGCTGAGGGCCATTTGTTTGGGTTTCTATGTTTCCTGGGTAATACCAACCTGCTGAGGGCCATTTGTTTGGGTTTCTATGTTTCCTGGGTAATACCAACCTGCTGAGGGACATTTGTTTGGGTTCCTATGTTTCCTGGGTAATAACAACCGGTTGAGGGACATTTCTTTTGAGATATGTCTTTTTTGATTAATAATTTATCAAACTAGTTGGTGATTAATTTACAGTTTTTCTCAATTGCTAAAACACCATTTTTGAAAATTGCTCCATTTTCTGAAAACATTAAACACAAAACCTCATCTTCAAGAACTATTTACAAAACCTCGGACTCCTCTCGCAAAATGAAACCTTCGCCTCAAAACAGTTTGACCTGTGTTCAAAATCCAACACTGCTCTCAAATCATGAACAAAGCGATCAAAATGATATTCACTATCAAGCAGTCAACAATACACCAAAAAAATAGAAAACACATTGTTCAAAACATATAGTTCTCAGGGAGAACAAAACTAATTTCATATTTTTCCGTCATTGTCTTTAGATGAACGAAAACATGTTCTGTCATAGTAGCTCTAAAATATATCAGAAATGACTACTCTGCTTTGCTCTTTGCAATTATTTTTGTTCTTCCTCCTCCTTGTACCCCTATTTTTACAGTACTGTACCCCGCATCTCACAAATGTGCTCTTTGTCTCTGTGATACTGTCATTCTTGTTCTTTGTTATGAACCTGCAACCAGTCAAACTCTATTGAGCAGTCAGTACTGTTGGAAAGCACAGTTCAGGGCCATACCATTTGTTCATTGTACAGTATGAAATGAAATCCATTTTAAGTTGTTGTGTTCAATCAATGACACGTGTTCTTTATTTGTATTCGATTGTTGCCACTTGTGTTTACCAGTATGGATGACATGTGCATTAGAGTGAGTTCAGGCAACTGAGAACTTTGTTCAGCTGTGGTGGACACTTTTCATGTTTGCAGCAGGTGTAGGTTTTGGAAAATAGGAAAGTGAAACAAATAAAGACAGTCGAAGACTAAACCAAGTTAGGTTTTGGTATTTTATTATAAACTTGCAAGAATATAGGAGTAACACGATTTCACAAAAGGCACAGCAGCCCAGTGTGGAAAAATGTATTCAACGAATGAGAAAAAGCACACAGTTTATATGCATCTTCAGTGAGATAGAAAGACATGCTCCCCTGCCTGAACATGACTCAACATTCCTTACAATCAAACATAGTCAGACATTCAGGAGCCACTTCACTTCTTCCCCTCCGTAGCACTTTCTACCCCGAGGTTTAGACATCTCATTTATCTCAACTATGTGAGAAGTCTCAACTATTCAGAGAGAAATAACAGTTTTAGGGTGACCATTACATTCCAATCTTTTGATTACAAACTAATCACAATGAACAAATTACTTTTATGAATAGGAATATATATATTTTCAAATAGCGTCTTCCATGTTCTTCTGTTGTCAGAGGTTCGTCCACTAGCACTTGACAAACCGTAGGAAACAAGTCTTTACCACTCTTTCGTGTGTGTGTGTGTGTGTGTGTGTGTGTGTGTGTGTGTGTGTGTGTGTGTGTAGTCCCTTTCTCCATTTTGCATTCAAACACACACTGACCAGTTAAGTCTGATCAGTGTCATCATTGATTAAAATAAATAGTTACATTAGGGTTAGTCAATTCAACAATGTTCATACAGATAGTTAAAGTGGACAAAGTAAGTAAAAAGTACTGATTCAAAACTGTAAACATTTTCTGATACCAGCAATATTTCATTAAGGATATTACCTAAGTAAGAAAGGTATCATAAAGATATGTACTTAAGGTATTACAAAGCAACAATATAGAAAAGTCCTCACATTTTGAAACCTGGAAACAATCAAAGCAGTTTTCTGTCAATCAACTAATTAATTTAAGCAACTAATCATTTCAGCTGGACTTGTAGGCCTATATATTTATCGGGCAGTTTGATGACAAGAAAACATTATATTTCATAAACATATGTTTTGTGTACAAAAATCCTCTTCTTAACCCAAATATGTCACATCACAATAGCGTCTGTAAGCATTTCACTAAACTCTGCTACTGACTCTTTTGTCTTTGAAATCCAAATGAGTTATTCCTAAAAATGACATAATTATGACATAATAGTTTGTTTATCACCTATATGACATAAGAAATATTTTACTTAGCCCACACTGGGGAAAGTCCCTAGTTACAGCAGCTCAAAATTTTGTCAGCTTTATTTTACAACTTCTAATCAACAGCATTTTAGATTTTTAGCACTTCACTTTTGTATGTTCACCATTTTCATCAGTTTTTTTAGATTTTTGGAAAAAAGCATATTTTCTCCATTAATTAGGAAAACTATCATTTAAATATCCCTCGGATAAAGGCAAGAAGTAGGACAACTATAATTAACTTCTGAGTGAAAGTAACTGTTACATTTAACTCCTATACAATCCATCAATAGGAAACCCATTCTCCTAATTCAAAGGTACATTTAGCTCTCAGGAACTGGCCTGGAAGGCAACCTCTTGTTTTTTCTAAACTTTTTCCTACAAGGCATTTGAGTCAGTTTGTGTGCTGAAAGCTCAGAGACAGAAGGTCTTATGGCAGACTCCTCCCCGCTGGAAACGCCTGCTTGTAACCTGAGCCAGACTTTCATAGACTGTCATCCAGTGTACTTCTCTATCTCTCTAAACTCTTACTCTCACCCCCCCGCCCTCTCCTTCTCTCAGTCCATCTGCTGGCCGTTGTCCCGTACCTCCAGATAGGCATCATCAGTTCATCACAGAATGTTCATCATTCATTTGGCATAGTGCATCACCAGATGCTGAAGTCACAACCGGTTGGCTAGCACTGGTCCCCCATCCCTTTCCCTCTGGGCTGAGAACCTGTAGCCAGACTACAAACCTTTATCGTGTCTAGCTGTGCTGTGGTCTGAGGTGCATGTGGTGTTGGTTGTTGTTGTTCTTCTGGGTTGTTTGTCACCGGTCCTGCAGCTGGTGGGGGGGTGAGATGGACCCGACTGACACACACGAGGCGCTGCGTGACACAAAACAGAGCTCCAAAAAGCATCATTTGTTCTTTTATCAATATTATCACTTGGAAAAACTTCTACTCATTTTAGTCAATATCAATAATTATAAAACAGCATGTGTTTAACTCTATAAAAAAAACTCATGACTCAATAAGCAGCATCTATAAATAATCTGTTTAGAGGTTTAGCCATTAACACTGTCCTGTGTTACACAGCAAAACCTGTATAAAAGCAACAAAAAATTCAATAAATCATAAATCATTTCTTTAAAAGGAAAGGAAATCACCAAAATAACTTAATAGTTTAAACAATTTGTGATATAGCAACTGAAAATACAAACAGTCTTTAGTGCAGCTTTACTGAAAATATTAAATAATAATAATAATGATAATATTAAATGAACTGCTTTTAGGATGAAATCTCATATCAACCTGTATTGGTTTCAATACAACCAATAAACTAAGACGAATTAAACAAAAATATGTTGTTTATTATATTTTTGGGTTTGGTTTGCAACACAAAGTAATACTAATTGCTGTCTGATATGTTAAGTATATTATCCAATTTGTTACCTGAAACGGGAACAAATCCCATTATATAATTTATGTTAAAAAAAAAAAAACTGTATCACAATCATTGCAGAACCATGCAAATCATATTTTTCTCTCTGGGTGTGTGTGTGTGTGTGTGTGTGTGTGTGTGTTCTCTATGGCCTTGCTCCTCTGTAAGCCTAGTCTACAGTGAGGGGTTACCAATCACCTCACTGAGTGTCTCTGCTGCTCTCGTCGTGGCTGTTAGCATGTCATCAGTTGGTCCTCACACAATGGTGTGTCCGGTGGGTGTCCTCTTCGCCCAATGTCCAATGTGTGTAGGTGCTGCAAATAAAATCTCAAAAGGGTGACAGGTTAAGTCGCTTGCGCGTGCGCATTTTCATAACCCTCAGTACAAGAGGCAGAGCTTTTGTCGAGGGTAGGCATGTTGCATTTTGAATGCAAACCACTATACTTGAGATTTTGGTTGGAATTCTCCATTTTGGAATTATTTCCGTGAGTAGGGCTTTGGCTACTACACTACCTGTCTGTTTTTACATGACACATGCCTGACAGTCTTCTCGATTGGAAATAAAAAATAATTTGTGAACCAATGTTGTTTCATCATAGTGAAACAATTGTATTTGCATCATACTAATCACTCCCCCCTTTTACACATGGTTTTAACCCATGTGTCCATTTTGCAAAATGAGGAAAGAAAAGGCTGGGTAGCCTTCTGTTAGGAAAATGAGCTCTACTGCTTGTACTGAGAGATGAGATGGCAAGAGGTCCAAATCAGATAGCATCAGAATCAGGTACAACAGAGAAGCCCACACAGTTCAGGCCAGTGGTAGAGTCTCTGGAAGCAGAACTGTCAACATAACAAATGACATCGGGGTTAGCGAGAGGCGTGTCAGAGAGGTCAGGTCGTGGTATTCAGACCACCTGTAGCTTTGCAACGCAATTGTTCCTCTCTGTCATCTGGTGTGTGGAGAAGAAAAATCAGGGTTAAGAACAGTGCATCTGTTAGAGTTAGAGACTGCAGAGCCACTTTCTTATTCATGCATTCTGCATTATATGCATTCATGCATAGTCACGCTATATCAGCTTCAGGCATCCAAGAGATTGTTTGATGTGAACTGAGACCCTTACCATGGATCAGGGAGCTCAATGGAGCTTCCATAATTGCATAAATAGAAATAAACGTAATAAGCGCATATTCCCAGTAGGACAATCATTTTTCTAAATTATATGTTTGGGAAAGTTCCAGTTAGTTACTTATATGTTTGAGTGAGATGGATTTTGCCATCAACTGTGATCACATGACCCAGAAAAAACTTCCTGTTGAACAAACTGTTTTTAAAGTAAAGCTCAAGTAAAAATCCTAATAGTTAACACTTAAACTGAAAAAGCTGCCATTCTGTCAATTTTTTACAGGAAAACACTTAAAAAAAACCGATATGGGTTGTCAGTCAAGCATGCAGCTACAACACAGTCAGTATCAGTCCAAATCACATGTGAGGTTGTCAAACTCTCATTTATGTCTCTGAAGAACCAGTTTGAGCATTCTTCATCAGGCCCTGTAGTAACATGAGCTGTGCACTGCAAGCTGTCAGGTTTCATACAGTCAGAGGCAGGGCTGATTACAGACACCGCCTCAGTCAGGACATTTTAGCCACACTGCAATTAACAAATGTGGTTATGTCTGATGCCTCATTACGAGAAATTGTCAATCCAGCAGGTGTTGAGGTAAAAACAATGTTAAGAGTGCACATGAAATCACGACCAAGCAAATTAATTGGACATAAATCAGACACCAAACAAAAAAAAGCTTGCTAAGAACTGAGCTTTCCTCAGTTTCCCATGTACATGAGAAATGAACAGAGCAATGTTCTTTTACTGCTTGACCTGTAGCCCCAATTGACCAAATAGAATGACCACTAAGCTTCGGTGTCGAATCTTTAGCTATAATAATCAAGTTTGTAGCACCAAATAAGTGAGTGGAACCCCTTTGACTTTACACTCAGTAGTAGGCATTTTCTTATAGGCTTCAGAAGATAACATACTATAAGTTGGTTTAACTTTTTAGATTCTTTTTCAGAACTTTCTAACTTTCTGAAATGGTGTGTGTGGTTGCAGTAGCCTACCTCATCAGTGTTTGGACTCAGTCAATCAGAGGGACTAGTGTTGTTCTCCGTCTGAGGTGGTTTTTGCTTTTTCTTCGGGCTGTTGCGTACCCAATGTCCAAAGTCCTTGCAGTGCCAACACTGGTCTGGTTTGTAGGGCTCATCATTTTGTCCACGGTACCCGCCTCGGCCTCCTTTTTTCACGTACTCGTTGGTCTTTCCACCCGATGCAGGTGTGACGGATGCTGTCGGACATGTCCGAGAATTGAGTCTGGGGTTTGGGCGGCGGTGCACAAAACATGCGTCCTCTTCGTCCCTCCGTTTTTCCCAGCTCGTCTTCCGGGCTTGTAGAGAACTGGATAGCTCAGAATATGGGCTTTGGTTAGGTTGTAGAACTGATGAGGAGGTTATTGGTGCATGTGTGTTTTTGCATTCTTTCCCTGAATCACTACCTCTTTCATCAATATGTTTAAAACATTCTTTTTTTATTCTGTTTTTGTCTATTAGCTTTAAATCCTCCGTCTTAATCTTTGATTTTCCTCTAAATCTTGTCCCCACAGCCAATGGGTTTTAGTGTTTTAGCAATTGAGAACAACTGTAATAAAAACTATATACAACTGGCGTTCTTTTCACTGTTAGTTTTGTTTGCTGTTGCAGGTCATTTATGATCACCAGATGGAACATTAACAGTTTTCAGAAACATTAATAAGTAACATATAGTCACTTTCAGTAACATTCTCAATGCAGGACTTTTAATTGTAACAGTATTTTTAGAGTGTGGTATTCATACTTTTACTTAAGTAAAGGATCTGACTACTTTTTCACCACTGTTTGTCATCCTCTATGGTTTTGTGTTGATAAGAGGAGCTGTCAGCCGTAGTGATCAGTTTACAAGATTATCTTATGTAAATAATAAGTCAGCAGCCTTTTGGAGCCATGCAAGGACAAAAAAACGTTGACAGGCTACCTTCTTCGTCTAAATTCCTTTCATGCAATCTGTCTGAGCAACATAGTAATATAACACAATGAGTGACAATGTAGTCACACTTAGGGTTGGGTATCATTTGGATTTTTACAGTTCCGATGCCTATTCAATTTCATAGCATTTGAAAAAAAAAGGAAATGGTTAGGTCTGTCAAAACATTATCCTGAACTAAACTTTACATCTGTGATTATCCATCAACATATATATGTACATACATATGTTCCTCTGATCTTAACTATGAGTCAAAATAATGTATAACCCTTTAACTCAGAAACTAGATATTATTTCATGGAAATATTAGGCTTATTGACAATGAATTGCAGGGATAAGTGTTGAACTAGTGGTGCTGGTGAAAAAAAGTGTCACAACTGTCAAGCGTGTTAAAAGTTTGACCTGGGAGGACAACATGTGCATGGTCGACAAGACAACACAAGGGTTAAAGTTATGTCATTCTCGATAACATGCAGTATTCTTGAGTGAATTATTAATTATGAAATTGTTTGGTAAAGAAATGGCTGTTGGTGATATTTATGAAATATCAGCTATTCTGCTTCATCAGGACTGTGCAGGTTTGAGCAGACTTGTCCAGTTAAAGCTTTTTCTAGTGTTTTCAGCCACATGACCCATCCATCCATCCATCCATCCATCTTCATCCGCTTATCCGGGGTCGGGTCGCAGGGGTAGCAGCTCCAGCAGGGGACCCCAAACTTCCCTTTCCCGGGCCACATTAACCAGCTCCGACTGGGGGATCCTGAGGCGTTCCCAGGCCAGGTTAGAGATATAATCCCTCCACCTAGTCCTGGGTCTCCCCCGAGGCCTCCTCCCAGCTAGACGTGCCTGGAACACCTCCCTAGGGAGGCGCCCAGGGGGCATCCTTACCAGATGCCCGAACCACCTCAACTGGCTCCTTTCGACGCAAAGGAGCAGCGGCTCTACTCCGAGCTCCTCACGGATAACTGAGCTTCTCACCCTATCTCTAAGGGAGACGCCAGCTACCCTCCTGAGGAAACCCATTTCGGCCGCTTGTACCCTGGATCTTGTTCTTTCGGTCATGACCCAGCCTTCATGACCATAGGTGAGGGTAGGAACAAAAACTGACCGGTAGATTGAGAGCTTTGCCTTCTGGCTCAGCTCTCTTTTCGTCACAATGGTGCGATAAATTGAATGTAATACCGCACCTGCTGTGCCGATTCTCCGACCAATCTCCCGCTCCATTGTCCCTCACTCGCGAACAAGACCCCCAAGGTACTTGAACTCCTTCACTTGGGGTAAGGACTCATTCCCTACCTGGAGAAGGCACTCCATCGGTTTCCTGCTGAGAACCATGGCCTCCGATTTAGAGGTGCTGATCCTCATCCCAGCCGCTTCACACTCGGCTGCGAACCGATCCAGTGAGTGCTGAAGGTCATAGGTCGATGATGCCATCAGGACCACATCATCAGCAAAAAAGCAGCGATGAGATCCCCAGCCCACCGAACTGCAACCCCTCTCCACCACGACTACGCCTCGATATCCTGTCCATAAATACTACAAACAGGATTGGTGACAAAGCGTAGCCCTGGCGGAGGCCAACTCTCACCTGAAACGAGTCCGACTTACTGCCGAGAACCCGGACACAGCTCTCGCTTTGGTCGTACAGAGATTGGATGGCCCTGAGAAGGGACCCCCTCACTCCGTACTCCCACAGCACCTCCCACAGTATCTCCCGGGGCACCCGGTCATACGCCTTCTCCAGATCCACAAAACACATGTAGACTGGTTGGGCATACTCCCAGGCTCCCTCCAGGATCCTTGCGAGTAAAGATCTGGTCCGTTGTTCCACGACCAGGACGGAATCCGCATTGTTCCTCTTCAACCTGAGATTCGACTATCGACCGAACCCTCCTTTCCAGCACCTTGGAGTAGACTTTACCGGGGAGGCTGAGAAGTGTGATACCCCCTGTAATTGGCACACACCCTCTGGTCCCCCCTTTTTAAAACGGGCAACCACCACCCCGGTCTGCCACTCCTTAGGCACCGTCCCAGACTTCCACGCAATGTTGAAGAGGCGTGTCAACCAAGACAACCCCTCCACACCCAGAGCTTTAAGCATTTCTGGACGGATCTCATCAATTCCTGGGGCTTTGCCACTGTGGAGTTGTTTAACTACCTCAGCAACCTCCACCAGGGAAATTGATGCCAATCCCCCCTCATCCTCCAGCTCTGCCTCTACCATAGAGGGCGTATTAGTCGGATTTAGGAATTCCTCAAAGTGCTCCTTCCACCGCCCTATTACCTCCTCAGTTGAGGTCAACAGCGTCCCATCCTTACTGTACACAGCTTGGATGGTTCCCCGCTTCCCCCTCCTGAGGTGGCGAACAGTTTTCCAGAAGTACCTTGGTGCCGACCGAAAGTCCTTCTCCATGTCTTCTCCAAACTTCTCCCACAACGCTGCTTTGTCTCTTTCATGGCAGAGGCTGCAGCCCTTCGGGCCCTACGGTACCTTGAAACTGCCTCCGGAGTCGTCTGGGATAACATATCCCGGAAAGACTCCTTCTTCAGTCAGACGGCTTCCCTGACCACCGGTGTCCACCACGGTGTTCGTGGGTTACCGCCCCTTGAGGCACCTAAGACCCTAAGACCACAGCTCCTCACCGCAGCTTCAGCAATGGAAACTTTGAACATTGTCCACTCAGGTTCAATGCCCCCAGCCTCCACAGGGATGCACGAAAAGCTCCACCGGAGGTGTGAGTTGAAAGTCTGTCGGACAGGGGCCTCCTCCAGACGTTCCCAATTTACCCGCACTACCCGTTTGCGCTTACCAGGTCTGTCCAGAGTCTTCCCCCACCCCCTGACCCAACTCACCTCCAGATGGTGATCGGTTGACAGCTCCGCCCCTCTCTTCACCCGAGTGTCCAAAACATATGGCCTCAGATCAGATGAAACGATTATAAAATCGATCATTGACCTTTGGCCTAGGGTGCTCTGGTACCAAGTACACTTATGAGCATCCCTATGTTCGAACATGGTGTTCGTTATAGACAATCCATGACTAGCACAGAAGTCCAACAACAAACAACCACTCTGGTTTAGATCAGGGAGGCCGTTCCTCCCAATCACGCCTCTCCATGTGTCTCCATCAATTCCCACGTGCGCGTTGAAGTCCCCCCAGCAGAACTATGGAGTCCCCGACTGGAGCCCCCATGCAGGACTCCACTCAAGGTCTCCAAGAAGGCTGAATACTCTGAACTCTTGTTTGGTGCATATGCACAAACAACAGTCAGAGTTTTTCCCCCCACAACCCGCAGGCGTAGGGAGGCGACCCTCTCGTCCACCGGGTTAAACTCCAACGTAGCGGCGCTCAGCCGGGGGCTTGTGAGTATCCCCACACCCGCCCGGCGCCTCACACCCTGGGCAACTCCGGAGAAGAAAAGAGTCCAACCCCTATCCAGGAGTATGGTTCCAGAACCAAGACTGTGCGTAGAGGTAAGCCCCACCAGATCTAACCAGTAGCGCTCCACCTCCCGCACAAGTTCCGGCTCCTTCCCCCACAGAGAGGTGACATTCCACTTCCCCAGAGCCAGCCTCTGCTGCCCGGGTCTGGTCCGTCGAGGCCCCTGACCTTCACTGCCACCCATGTGGCAGCGCACCCGACCCCAGCGGTTCCTCCCACAGGTGGTGGGCCCATGGGATGGAGGGATGTCCGCCACGTAGCTTTTTCGGGCTGTGCCCGGCCGGGCTCCGTGGCAAACCCGGCCACCAGACGCTCGCTGACGAGCCCTCCATCTGGGCCTGGCTCCAGACGGGGGCCCCGGGCTTCCTCCGGGCAGGGTCACTTCATCCCTTCCTCCACATGACAAGGTCTTCATATGCGGATGGATTTAGCTTAGAGACAGGCCGGGATTGGCTAATCGGGAGCACTGAGTGGGCTGGTCTGGTTTTTTGGTTGCGAGGACTGGCGGTGTTCAGTCATGGTATTAGGTTGGCTGAAATCATGTCTACCAATAAGTCCTCATACCTAAATGACAAAACAGGTAGTTTGTCAGTGGTTTTCGACACCAACCATATTGACTGTTCCAATAATGACATGAGCATTGAAGCCCAGCTAAGTTTAGGGAACTAAAGGGCCGTCCACACCAAGAACGATACCTATAAATGTTTAGTTTTAAAAATGGTTCTAACTCAGGCGGACAGCGGAGTCCACACCACAACTATAAAGACAACGACAGTGGAGAAAAATATCTTTGGGATCTGGGATATGTATTTATAATGAATCCTCATACCTAAATGACAAAACAGGTAGTTTGTCAGTGGTTTTCAACACCAACCATATTGACTGTTCCAATAATGACATGAGCATGAAGGCCCAGCTATGACTGATACACAAAGTCATTTTCCAAAAAATAAAAAAAAATCTTTATGTACATTTTTAGAGAAATGTTGTAATATTGCAACATTGTGCTTAGTTGGGAGCAGAATTTCTGTATTTGTACTTTGTAGTCAGAACAACTAAGGGTTCATTTGCAGGTTTGATTGCTTACTTAGCCCCACAAAAGGTATATAACATTAATAATAATCACACATTAGTCATATTTTTTATGAAGTCATTTATTTATTTATTTATTTATAACTATTAAACAAGATAAAACTCAGCTTTTTCTAGCAACTTCTTCATTCCTTTTTTTCTTTTCATGACTGACTTTCATTGGTTGTGAAAGTCCCAAAAACAGTTCTTGTCCTCTGAAAAGCAAAGGCGAACATCACACTTGCTGCATTGCGTGTTGGTGTATCCTTCATTGCAGTATCTGCAGCGTCCTCTCCCTGTCTTCCGTGGGAAATGTGCAACTAGGTCCTTGCGTACATCCAGTGGGAGGTGTGCGCATCTCTTGGACGGTCTCTTCTGAGCATTCAGAGGGCTTCTTGATGTCACGGTCTGTGTTGCTGGGCTCCCTTTGCCTGGAGACGGTCGTCCTCTCTTTGGAGTTTGTGTTGTGTTGTGTTTACCAGGATGAGAGAGGATGCTAGCTGCGCCTGAAACTGTCTCCTGTTCATTGTCTCTTTGCTAGACATCTTGAGAGCTTTGCAGTCCCGCTTGTAGAGGAGCCAGGCATTGACCACAGCGAGGATGATGGTTAAATATAAAGTAATATTTCCAACAACCTTACAAGTGTGATTAACTGATGCGCTATGCATTTGAATGTCTTAAATTCCTTATATTGATAATGGATTTTTGATAATAGTAATACACTTTATATATTTTATAGCACCTTTCACACAAGAAATGTAGCACCAAGTTCTCTACAATAAGGGAAGGTTGACATTGAATCAACATAAAAACAGTGAAGGAATGCCGTAATTGATGGAAAATCAGAACACATTTCATAATAATAGTAAAAATTGTAAAATAAGGTACATATAATGCACAACATAAGCTAGAAAATAACACTGAACTAATGAAGGAGGATCAGGTGATCCCATTTTAACATTCGCAATCAAACAATTGACCTTGACTTACAAGAAGTGATTAGGTGCAGAGTCCAGCATGGATGTAGATCTGAAATACTACAATGACGTAAATGATGTACAACGGTAACAAAAAGAACACAAAGTCCCAGTCGCAGTTTAAATGTGAAATGTCATTTCAGAAAAATGTGACGGTACGTGTATAGCGTATCAAACCATCCCTAAACGTGTGATGGTTGTGTTATTTGTACATGATCACACCTTTGACATGAGCCATCACACACACCTTCACATATTTCATTGTCTTTGTCCTCAGACTGATGTCATTTCATGTAATTTGCTCATAAAAGAGGAACTGAAATCAGAAAACATCACGACTTCATTCACGGCAGTGGACGACATTCAAACAGAGAATCAGCCCCTGTAAGTACTTTCATGTTCATAAATTACTCCAATATGAACCAATGGCTATTTTCTTTTCCAAGATGGAGATTGCATGAATGTTGAAATCATGTTTTAAATCATGTTTTTAAAAATGTGTGTTCTTTTTTATTTATTTAAATTTTGTGTGTATATTTAAAGCAGGATTTCTCAACATGTTAATGGTCCATTACCCCAATAATGGTATCAATATAGTTTTCAAACTGCAATAAAGTATATATTTTATGAAATATAGTTATAAAATGTATGTGAATAGCTCACTGAGATATGTTTTTAGTCAGCCAATGAAGTAAATGACATCATAGTAGTTAATAATCAATCATGCCTCACATCTATAGCGGAGCGTAACCAGCAGTAGCTCTGGGTGGGTTTGTTGCGTTTGTTTTTTAATAATAATAAGCAGCTTTAAGTTATTTTATTTTGTCAGCTCAGTGATAGACATTCAACAGAAGCACTGAAATAAACAGGAAGCAATTCAACACGACGACTCTTATTCCGTTTAAAATGGAAGAAAAAAAGATATTTTCAGTTTTTGCATTTATGTAATGAAGATTTTATTTTTTTCAGAGAGCAGAGAAGAGAAACTCAAACATCATCACCATGATTGCAAAGATTTGTGTCGTCCTCCTTCTGTTCGTTGGTAAGAGAAACGTTCACCACTAATTAAGTTGTTGAATTCATTTGAAATATGAAACTGATCCAACAATTTCTACTCAAAACAGCTTTTGGCAACTCACAGATCACAGTGGCACCGACAGTAACACCGACACCGGCAATTAACACAACTGCCCTGGCAGGAAATACAACTTCCCCGGCCTCCTCCGCCCTCATCAACAAAATCAGTCTCATTTCAGTCGTTGTGGCTGTGGTGACACCTGTACTCCACTCAGGTTGTTGAAGGTGTTAAGTGCAGTTCTTATCCTGTGCATGAAAGTGATGAAAATGTAAGGATTTGTGTTTATATACTGTGAGCTAATATGCTAATTGATTTAGCTGTTTAATGATGACCCTCCTGGAGGTATTTATAATGAATCCAAATGTCTGTGATGACTATGTAATGTTTTGATTTAGAGGCCAGCGAGTGAATCTGTCTAATATAACGAAATATTAACATTTTGTATGTCGTCACATGATTAAAGATGGTTTACAATAAAGGTTTTGCAAAGCTATACAGTTGTCACCCATAACTTTAATATATATTTTTTTTAAAGTTGAGTAATTCTCGATAACATGAAATATTAATGAGTAGCTATTAAAAGAAAAATCCTTGCTGTTGGTCATATTTATGAAATATCAGCTATTCTGCTTCATTAGGACTGTGCAGGTTTGAGCAGACTTGTCCAGTTAAAGCTTTTTCTAGTGTTTTCAGCCACATGACACGGTCTTCATATGCGGATGGAGTTAGCTTAGAGACAGGCCGGGATTGGCTAATCGGGAGCACTGAGTGGGCTGGTCTGGTTTTTTGGTTGCGAGGACTGGCGGTGTTCAGTCATGGTATTAGGTTGGCTGAAATCATGTCTACCAATAAGTCCTCATACCTAAATGACAAAACAGGTAGTTTGTCAGTGGTTTTCGACACCAACCATATTGACTGTTCCAATAATGACATGAGCATTGAAGCCCAGCTAAGTTTAGGGAACTAAAGGGCCGTCCACACCAAGAACGATACCTATAAATGTTTAGTTTTAAAAATGGTTCTAACTCAGGATGAACGATAGAAACACTGACAGCCAATCACAATTCATATAAGTTTACAACATGGCACGGCAGAGAGATTTGTTTTACACAGACGGTTAGTGGCGTTTTTCCGGTGCTCCTCTGCACAGATCTGACACCAGTCAGGGCATGTTGATAATGATTCATAGCACAGGCCTCCGGCGGTATTCATAATTAATCCAAATGCCTGTGATGACTATGTAAGGTTTTGATTCAGAGGCCAGCAAGTGAATCTGTCTAATATTACGAAATATTAACATTTTGTATGTCGTCACTTGCTTCCAAAAAGATGGTTTACAATAAAGGTTTTGCAAAGCTATGCAGTTGTCACTCTTAACTTTTTTTTATATATATCTGTTTAAGTATTTCTCAATAACATGAACTATTCATGAGTAAATTAGCTATTAAAATCAAAGGTTGGTAAAAACATTCTTACAGTTGGTCATATTTATGAAAACTCAGCTATTCTGCTTCATCAGGTCCGTGCGGGTTCGAGCAGACTTGTCCAGCTAAAAGCTTTTCTAGTGCTTTCAGCCATATCACACATATGTCTTCAGTAATTGATGGAGTTTGCTCATAGGCAGGTACAGATAGGCTTATTGGGAGCACCGGTCTGGTTTTTTGGTTGTGAGAGCCGGCTTTGTTCAGTCATGGCACTGTAAACCCAGATTTAGTTGTAATTACACTTTTTAGTGGTCACTACTTATTCTTTCATGTTTTGTTGAAAAGCATATGTAATGGAAAATTGTATTTTAACATAATAGTTTAATATCCCACAAGATTCTCTTATATATTCTACAAGATGTTTGAAGACCTCAGTCTCTCTATTTTGGCAGATAAGGGTGAAAAAGGGCCATAACATTTGATCTGTGTCTCTTTCTGTCTCCTAAGCTACACAGGTGTTTAGGCTAAAGTGGGAACAGGAGCAGAGGGGAAGGTTGTAAAGTAAAAGGATTTGACTGTTTATGGTGTCTTTTCAACTGCTGGCCTGCTAAAGATATCTTGAGAGGGGGGCTTTAACTGAGTTTCTACTTAAAGATGTGCTGAACTTTGTTTCAGCAGAAGCAGATGTGCTTTGATGCTATGTGAAACCGTTTTCTCTGCATTTGCAAATGTAAATAAATACTCAAAGACCAAACTTTGGTTTAATTCAAATCGTCCTTATTTGTTTCATCTGGTGGCTAACGAGAAAAACTTCCACTACACATATTCATTACTAAATCGCATTAGTTGTTTGTAATAATAAGCTTAATTATGCAGTGCACAGATCATGTTAAAACCCTTGTGTTGTCCTTCGGGTCACCGGGACCCGTCCAGTTTATTAGATGTATTGTATTGGCCTGGCGTCGAGCTTTGAAACTTAACGCCAGGGTTCCTTGACCATGCGTCGTGTTTGTGTTGTAAAAACAGTGAAAAAATGCCTTAATTGATGGAAAGTCAGATGGAAAATAAAACACATTTCATAATAATAGTAACAATTGTAAAATAATACTGTATATATATATATAATATATAATGCACAACATAAGCTAGAAAATAACACTGAACTAATGAAGGAGGATCAGGTGATCCCATTTTAACATCCGCATTCATACAATTAACCATGACTTACAAGAAGTGATTAGGTGCAGAGTCCAGTATGGAAATAGATCTGAAATACTACAATGACGTAAATGATGTACAACGGTAACAAAAAGAACACAAAGTCCCAGTCGCAGTTTAAATGTGAAATGTCATTTCAGAAAAATGTGACGGTACGTGTATAGCGTATCAAACCATCCCTAAACATGTGATGGTTGTGTTATTTGTACATACACACACCTTCACATATTGCAGTGTCTTTGTCCTCAGACTGATGTCATCTCATGTAATTTGCTCATAAAAAGAATAAACAAACAGCACGACTTCATTCACGGCAGTGGACGACATTCAAGCAGAGAATCAGCCCCTGTAAGTACTTTCATGTTACCAACCCTTGTATGGTGTTCGGGTCTCTGGGACCCGTTTTCAATGTTTGCTAAAAGAAAAATTATGCTATTTATTATTTCTTCTAACTCAAACTCATTAGCCTTGGCTCACTTTCTGTGAAGAACATAAAACATAACTTATTTTCAATGAATGCATACGGTACACCTCGACAAGATCAATATGAATATCAGCTCTTACATTTAATGGGTGACCTGTGAACAAATTAGTTTCTTTATCATGATGCTGTGTGTGTGTGTGTGTGTGTGTGTGTGTGTGTGTGTGTGTGTGTGTGTATCTCTGTATGTCGGTGTTGAGTTGGGTGTTGAGTTATCTGGGTCAGTTTCTGTTATCCTGAGAATCTGAACAGCAAAAGGGTGTGTGCAATTAGTTGTGCTGACGTTAATGAGAGACTTCAGAGAAACAGGGAGGAACGTCAACAACATACTGAACCTGATATTAGCTCCAAAAACAACACGAGAACAAGTTGGCCTTGATGCTGGTATGAAGTAACTTCACGTCGCTTCTTCGGGGAGTGATTTTACACAGAAATCAAGTTTAGTTTCTTTAACCTGTCACACATTAGCGCCTCTAACCTGCAGCAGAGCAGACAATAGTGACAATTAAAGTGCCTTGAATGAATGAATTTTTATTGGTCGTAACCAAAGGGTAGGGTCAGAAGCTTCAGCTTATATAAGGCCCCCCCTTGTCACATTTTTTAAAATAACAAACTCATTTACAAAAAAATAAAATCGACAAGACAAAAAAAAAGATAAAAGAAATCAAACGGAAAGAAAAACAAACAAAACAAAGCAAAAGACGAATCTAAACATGCCTACATCATACCTACATACATACATACATACATACCCACAGACATACATACATACGTACACACCTACATATACCCATTTAGGGTCAGTGCTTATATACATTGCAATTGCCACCTTAAGGTAAATAATATCATAATTAATGATGACAACCCTAATGGTAATGATGCTTATCATCATCAACATGATTATCCACCTTCGCACACAATAATAATATTACTCAATTTCTATACTTATCGAGTATCATATCTTTGAACCCTTTTTTAAATATAAAAACCATCCCGCTATGTTTTAATTCCCTTGGCGATGCGTTCCATATCTTCACGCCGCAGACAGAAATGCACCTGCTTTTCATTACTGTGTTACAGGTAGGTTGTTTCCAATTTAGGTCGCCTCTGAGGGCGTAAACTCAAACTCATTAGCCTTGGCTCACTTTCTGTGAAGAACATAAAACATAACTTATTTTCAATGAATGCATACGGTACACCTCGACAAGATCAATATGAATATCAGCTCTTACATTTAATGGGTGACCTGTGAACAAATTAGTTTCTTTATCATGATGCTGTGTGTGTGTGTGTGTGTGTGTGTGTGTGTGTGTGTGTGTGTGTGTGTGTGTGTGTGTGTGCATCTCTGTATGTGGTGTTGAGTTATCTGGGTCAGTTTCTGTTATCCTGAGAATCTGAACAGCAAAAGGGTGTGTGCAATTAGTTGTGCTGACGTTAATGAGAGACGTCAGAGAAACAGGGAGGAACGTCAACAACATACTGAAACGCGGAACCTGATATTAAATTGGCTCCAAAAACAACACGAGAACAAGTTGGCCTTGATGCTGGGTTGAAGTAACTTCACGTCGCTTCTTCGGGGAGTGAAGATTTTACACAGAAATCAAGTCAAGTTTAGTTTCTTTAACCTGTCACACATTAGCGCCTCTAACCTGCAGCAGAGCAGACAATAGTGACAATTAAAGTGCCTTGAATGAATGAATTTTTATTGGTCGTAACCAAAGGGTAGGGTCAGAAGCTTCAGCTTATATAAGGCCCCCCCTTGTCACATTTTTTAAAATAACAAACTCATTTACAAAAAAATAAAATCGACAAGACAAAAAAAAAGATAAAAGAAATCAAACGGAAAGAAAAACAAACAAAACAAAGCAAAA
This sequence comes from Sander vitreus, assembly GCF_031162955.1. Taxonomy (NCBI): domain Eukaryota; kingdom Metazoa; phylum Chordata; class Actinopteri; order Perciformes; family Percidae; genus Sander; species Sander vitreus. The sequence goes on from NC_135868.1 coordinate 3,343,467, forward strand.
GACGAATCTAAACATGCCTACATCATACCTACATACATACATACATACATACATACATACATACATACATACATACATACATACATACCCACAGACATACATACATACGTACACACCTACATATACCCATTTAGGGTCAGTGCTTATATACATTGCAATTGCCACCTTAAGGTAAATAATATCATAATTAATGATGACAACCCTAATGGTAATGATGCTTATCATCATCAACATGATTATCCACCTTCGCACACAATAATAATATTACTCAATTTCTATACTTATCGAGTATCATATCTTTGAACCCTTTTTCAAACAATCCCGCTATGTTTTAATTCCCTTGGCGATGCGTTCCATATCTTCACGCCGCAGACAGAAATGCACCTGCTTTTCATTACTGTGTTACAGGTAGGTTGTTTCCAATTTAGGTCGCCTCTGAGGGCGTAAGCCCCTTCTCTTTCTCTAAACATGGTTTGAATGTTGGGGGGGGGAGTAGATTATTTCAGGCCTTATACAGAACTAACGTAGTATTTTGGTTCACCAGGTCCATGAATTTCAATGTGTTTGACTTAAGAAATAAAGAATTAGTATGATAATTGAAGCCGACATTATTCACAATTTGTATAGCTCTTTTCTGAACTGTGCACACTGTCTGTAGAGTGGTTTTACAGGCATTGCCCCAAATCTCAACACAGTACGATAAATATGGTTGTATCAGTGTGCTGTAGAGAGTGTTCATAGAGCTATAATTTAGGAAGTGTCTGACTTTACTCAACACCCCAATGCTTCTGGACATTTTGGATCTTACATGGTTTACTTGTGATTTCCAACTGATTTTAGGGTCAATTATTACCCCTAGTAAGGTGTGTTCATAAACTCTCTCTAACTCTTCAGTTTCTATCCTGAAGCTTACATGGAGCTGTTGTGTTTTGCGATTTCCAAAAATCATAAACTTTGTTTTTTTCAAATTTAGAGATAACTTATTTATAGAGATAACGTTTACATCAAACCACAGTTTCAATGTACCTAGTTCTACTGTCACCTTGTCCATTAGCTTTTGTAAACAGTCGTCTGTACAGAAAATGTTAGTATCATCTGGAAAAATGACATATTTCAATATATTGGAGACGTTACAAATATCATTTATATACATAATGAATAATTTTGGTCCAATTATCGAGCCCTGTGGCACGCCACACGTGATGTTAACTAACTTGGACATGGCCTTTCCCACTTGTACATACTGTCTCCTATTTTTGATGTAGCTCTTCAGCCATTCCAGACCTACATACACCTCTGATTCCAAACCTTTCCATTTTTTCCAACATAATCTCATGGTCTATGGTATCAAATGCTTTCCTGAGGTCTATGAACACTCTGAGACCGGTCTATAAGTTGTATATAATTTTTTTATCTCCAGCCTTGAACAGTGGAATTACTTTAGCTGTTTTCATTTTGTTTTCAGGGAAACAGCCCAATTGGAATGATAGGTTACAAATGTACGACAAAGGCACTACAAAGTCTGAAATGACTTCTTTTACTATTGTCAACTCTATCCCATTCCAGTCTATTGATTTTTTTGTTTTTCAATTTATTCAGAAGTTCAATTATCTCATTCTCTCCCACTTTTCTCAGGAACATTGATTCAGAATTTCTGCCTCCATAAAATAGTTCTACACTGCCCCCATCTGGCGGTATAATTGCCAGATTGGGGCCTACTGTCACAAAAAACGTATTAAAACCTTCTGCCACTGCATTCATGTCATCAACAACTTTTCCGTTGTATCTTTTATATTTGGTTTCTTTATCTGTGGATCTATATTCAATAAATTCTTTGTACATGAGGTTCTTTTTTTTTTATTTTTTTTTTTAACATGCATTCAATATACTCCTGGTGAGCCAAGGCTTGTCCCTACTTTTGTTTTTCTCTTTGCTTTGCATGACTGGATAGCTTTTGTTGTAAAGTGCTAGGAAGGAGTCAAGAAATGTATCGTACGTGGTATTTACGTCCTTGGCCTGTAAAACATCACTCCAATGGTGAGACATGAGATCTGCTCTGAATGCATTCACGGCTTCAACAGTTCTTAGTCTTCTGTATCTAATGTTGCTCTCCTCCATTAATTTATGATTACAGTCGTATATGGCAAAGACTGGTAGATGGTCAGTAATGTCCTTCACAAGAAGCCCACTTACTACTTTATTCTCCATACTATTAACAAATATATTATCTATAATTGTGGCTGAGTGTGAAGTAATTCTACTTGGTTTTGTTATTGTGGGATATAGACTCATTGCATAAATAGTTTCCATGAAGTCATCTATCGCTGATTGCTTGTTTGGGTTCAGTCAAGTCTATATTGAAGTCCCCACATATAAACATGACCTTCTGTTCAGTCTTTGCATACACTTTTTCCATCCAATCCTTGAACATAGTTATGTCATAACTCGGAGCCCGATAAACACAGCTTATCATGATATTTCTGTTCCTGCTCATAACAATCTCTATGGTTATGCATTCACAAACATTTTCCACAGCCCCTGTCAACCTGTCTACTACGCTATCATTTAATCTTCTATCTACATACAGCGCTGTTCCTCCTCCTGCTTTTTCTGTTCTGCTTATGTGTTTTGACCCATATCCTGGAATTCCATATTCCTCACCCCTACCATTACCAATCCAAGTTTCAGAAACTGCTATAACACTGAAAGGCCTCTTAAATTCCCTTAGATAATCAACTATGTCCTGGAAGTTCTTATTTAGGCTACGACTATTGAAATGAATAATTGAAATGTTGTCTTCTACTTTAATATCATTGTTAAATTGGTCTACAGAGAAATAATTGCAATTTTCTAAATTGTTAAAAAAGTTAATTTCCGGATCTGTATCTTGGTTTACGTTCATGAGCTTGTTTTGTATTCGTGGCCTATATCATAGTGTTACCTCGGCTATAAGGCCTCATCTTCCTTTATATTTTCCTAGGTCTTCTAGGCCTCTCACTAGCTTCACTTCAGCTGTTTCAGGAGTTCCATTCGTTTGTATGTAAACTTTACAGTTTCTGGTCCACGTACCCTTCATTTTTTTTCTCTCTGCACATCTGTCTTGCATGCCAGGCTAACTCAGCATTGTTTTTTGTAAGATGCTCATTTAAGAATACGTTGGTCCCCTTGAGCATTTTCCCTTTTTTTAGTATGTTAATTTTAGACTTTCTATTGCTAAATCTCACTATTATGGGTGCTATCTTGCCCTCCTCTTTCTGTTTTCTTGATTGTGGGAGGGGGTGGCAAGCTTCAATGTCCTGCTCATTTACTAGGATTTCGTTTGACTGTAAGAACTTAATCAATTGCTATTCAATTGATTGGTTGTCTTCCTCGTTGAACACGTCACCCCTTCGTGAACTGACTGCTGCTTTGGCGTAGGACTGAGGTTTTGTTTTCAACCATGTCACCACTATGTCGTTTATTCTGGATCATTGATCCTGCCCTCCAAGGTTGTAATTTTGTTGCCTTTCTCCTCATTCTGTCGTTCTAGCTCATCAACCCTCTTCATCAAACCCAACACCATTTCTACATTTTTTTGGGATTTCGCCTAGTTCCCCTTGTGAAAATTCCAGTGATGTTTTCAGTCCATCGAACTTGTTTTCGATGAGGCTGCTGACGTCATGAATGTCTTTCCGTTTCGCGTTGGTGTTTGCCATATTTCTCTCTTTTCAGCCTGTAAAAAGAACGAGAGAGACTCGGCGGCAGTAATGTTGTACATTTCACCCAATCGTCAGTAAAACACACTCGTCTTCTATTGATAACACCGTTTTGAACTGGGACTTACTGGCCAGGGAGGAACAAATTCCCTCCTGGTGTTTTCCCTCAGCAAAACGAAGTGGGCTACTGCGTGGCTCTCCGGCCGGTCGTAACGTCAGGCTTGAGCTGGCAACTCTCTGGTGGTATGTTTGCTCTGGTTTCTACTCTGTGCAACCGAAGCCAAGGGCCGAAAACAGCGTCCAGTGGCTCCCGGCGAGAGACTGAATGAGTGTTTGTTTGGATTCAATAACAAATCCTGGGCCTTAGACAGTAGCAGTCACTTTTGTTACAACAAAGTCCGAACTCCTGTCTCAGGTCCTGTTGAGTTGACTGAAAGTTGTAGCTCCTGTGCAGGTCTGCGGCTGTGAAACTGAATCAGCTGCTGTCCCCGGACTAGTGTCTCCCAGCTAATCCTGCCTTGTAACTGACTGAAGTTGTCGAAACAGCCTTTCTTGAGCTTTTCCTTGCTCAAGGATAGCACAGGTTGGTTGATTAAGTAAAGGCTAAACAATCAAAGTTTTAGTCTTTTCATTTCAGGGACAGCAAAGTGTTTTTCTTCATGTTTCTCCACACAGATATTTCTAGCAGCTCTTGTGAACACTTGAACCATTAACCCGACTAAATCTATCTGAAGGATCATTGACTGTCAGGTCAGACTAGTCCTAGTCATCCGTCGTAGAATGTAACTAAGTACAATTTACTTCAGTACTGTACTTAAGTACAAATTTAAAAGGTATTTGTACTTTACTTGAGTCTTTTCTTTTCATGCCACTTTCTACTTCTACTCCGCTACATTTCAGAGAGAAATATTGTACTTTTTACTCCACTACATTAATCTGTTACAGCTTTAGTTACTAGTTACTTTACACATTAAGATTACTGCACACAAAACACATGTGGTTTATAAGATCTGATGTTTTATTATGAATTAAACTACCCAACAACATACAGGCCTACAAGTCAAGTCAACCTGATCTCACAGAATTCCGTGAAATGAACACGGCCCCTTAAGTTAAGGAAAAGGTCGTGGGCTTACGTTTTCATGACACTCGGGACAACAACGAGATGGACAGTTGGGTTTAGGGAAAGAAGAACGGGACAGTTGGGTTTAGGAAAAGAAGAACGGGACGGTTGGGTTTAGGAAACGTGACACGCTGGACACGATCCCCTGTCTACTATTTTAATTTGTCTTTACACAACGTGCATATGGTTTTCGACTTGTCTACTGAGCCGTCCGGGAGTTTTGGAAAATAAAAAGCACCATTGAGAACTGTGTAGCTGCTGTCTTTCTCCATCATGTCTGCAGCAGGAGGAAGTATCGCAGCTGGATGATAAGTAACGGTGCGGCAAAGGGTCAAAATAGTAGCCTGTTAGGCACGACGCAAAGCCGAGTGAAGTGTAAAATAAATGAATAAAATGTACGCGTTTTGATCGGCACTTAATTGCATCGCGATTAATGCGTTAATGCTGACAGCCTTAATAATACAGTTTTTTTCTGAATGCTTAAACCCTAATCGTGATTGTCATAGCACAATTTCTAAAACTATTAATACTTATAGCAAAACCACCCAATGAGTTTGCAAAACTAAAAACAAACGTTTGCAATTTTGTAACACACACTTTGCAAAACTGTAGGTACAATCCACTGCACAGCACTCTTTTTGCGGAACTGTAAACACAACTTAATGCTTTACACTCATTTTCCAAATGAATACTACACTCCTAGCAAAACTATACACATGTATGGCTATTATTTACACTATTTTGCCAACTGGCTGGCACTCTATCACATGTGAAAACTGTTGAGGTAATTAGTTCACTTTGCAATCAGCCTAAATAAGCCACAGGTGAGCTGTCCGTGTGGAGTACAATGGAGGGAGCAGGAAGAGTGAGGAGAGTGAGAATTAGAGGAGGCCGAGGAAGAGGACGTGGAGGTGAAGAAGAGGAGGGGGAAGAGGAGGAGGAGGAGGAGGAGGAGGACGTGGAGGTGAGGAAGAGGAGGGGGAAGAGGACGCGGAGGTGAAGAAGTAGGAGGAAGAGGAGGAGGAAGAGGACGCGGAGGTAAAGAAGCGAGAGGGAGAGGACGACAAGGACAAGGAGGTGAAGTCCGAGGAAGAGGAGGAGGAAGAGGAAGGGTAAGAAGAGTAAGAAATATAATTACTGATGACATCAGAGCTACAATAGTGGACCATGTAATCAACCGTGGAATGACCCTGAGGGAAGCTGCTTTTTGTGGATGAGGCAGGTTTTAACCTCACTAAAACAAGGAGACGTGGCAGGAACATTATTGGACACCATGCCATAATCAATGTCCCAGGACAACGTGGCGGTAACAAAACTATGTGTGCAGCTATAAGTCAAAATGGTGTTGTTCACCATTATGCAACCCTAGGCCCATATAACACTGCACACATCATTACATTCCTGGATGCCTTACATGACATGCTCACTAATGTTCAGAGACCAGAGCAGACCAGATACGTCATCATATGGGACAATGTTAGTTTCCATAGGGCTGCTTTGGTCCGCAACTGGTTTACAGATCACCCACTCTTTACTGTACTCAACCTCCCCGCATACTCTCCATTCTTGAATCCAATTGAAGAGTTCTTCTCTGCCTGGCGCTGGAAGGTCTATGACCGTCATCCCCATCAACGCATAGCCCTTTTACAGGCAATGGAGGAGACATGTGGGGATATTGACCAGGCATCATGTCAGGGCTGGATACGGAATTCCAGAAGATATTTTCCTAACCCCTAACCCCTTCCTAACCCTAACCCTAGAGGACATTGCATGTGATGTAGACGAAATTTTGTGGCTGGACCCAGAGAGACGACCCGATGTAGACTGAAAAAAAAACACTTGTTTGTTTTGATGTGTGTAAATAAACACCAATACTTGAAGTTTGGATCCCTGTATGTTTACAGAACTATGACAAAAGTATAACCTCAAACTGACATAGCCTACCTTGTGTACAGAGAAAGCAAAAGCCAGATGTGTTCTTTATTCATGGCACCAGTGTGTAGCTGGCGCATTGTGTGCTTATTAATGTGATGGCTTGGGTTAACAGTTTGATACGAAAATACAATTTTTACGAAGGTTTGAAGAGTTAAGCAAGGTTTACTAGCTTTTGCAAGAGAACTACAATGTTTTGCTGAATTGGTGAAAGGTTTTCTTATTTGTGTGTAGAGTTTTGCAAAAATAGCCAATAGTTACAAAAAAAATGTGCCTAAGCCATCAGAAAAAACTGTAATACAACCTGATGAGTCAAGAGGAGTCCCACGACTCATCGGCTGTAGTTTGATGTGAAGTACACCAGAGGGCAGCGTTACCCAGAGTTCCCTCAGCATATGTGAGCTTCACATTCTGCATGGATCCATGTTTTTTGGCAATGAAATATCCGTGCGATCAAGTGAAGAGCTCCGTGTGATCAAGAGAACTGTTTAAAGCTCAATTATTGGACACGGTTTGTTTTTTTTGGCAGTCTGGTCTGTCAGTCTTTGTCTCGAATGACCATTTATTTTTGTAATAGCATTGCAGGCTTTGTAGTTCAACTCAAACTTAAATCGTGTTCATTGTTGGAGCCATTTCATTGGCAATCAGCGTGTGACGCCGGGGGTGGAAAAGTTTATTTAAATGTGGCCTAATTGGTTCAGCTGTGTTGCGCACAGCAAGGTCACAGGTTTTTTTCCCCGACCGTGGTTGCGTGTATGATAACGTGGTAAGATTAAAAGAAGAATTATTATTTTGTTTGATTATTTTTGCCGTTTACTTAAAATAAACAGATTGCCATGTCCAACTTTAAGTTTGAACTCTTGGACAAGTTATTCATTGGCAATTGTTTTTTCAAAAATACACGCATCTACACCGATGCCACGCTTTAATTACCAACCAAACAAAGGAACAATAGTCTGGGTTAGTTGTAACAAGAATATGGGTTAGAAAATGTTACAACCTATCCCAACAAAATGTTGGTTATGCTTATGTTTTTTCTTTAAAATGTCTTGAAAGAGAGACTGACTGAGGGGTGCCTCTCAAAACACACACATGTTATGTTAAGCTATCATTTCCTCATCATGTCATAATCCTAATTTCATGATGTTACATTTCAGGGTAAATTGTAACATGTTACTGCTTGTGTTTGAGCGTAAACCATGCATTTTCTGTTTGGGTTGTAAAGATAACAGCTGCACCATTTATAATAGCAGACACATGTAACTAGTTTATCTAAACCTCTGTGGTTTGGTATAAACAATGAGAACAATACAGCAGAGTAAAGTCAAACACAGTTTGATTTGACAGTCTGCGGCCATGCTAAAACAACATCTTGACAGTGATGCTTTTGTGAATCTGTTTGTCTGCAGGCGATCTTCAGTTTACATTCTTATCGTGCAATCTATCTGAGCAACATAATAAAACAACCTGATGAGTCAGGAGTCCCACGACTCATCGGCTGTAGTTTGATGTGAAGTACACCAGAGGGCAGCGTTACCCAGAGTTCCCTGCATGTGTGAACTCACTTTCCACATGGATCCATGTTTTTGGCAATGAAATCTCTGTGAGCTGGAACTGTTTAAAGCTCAGTTATTGCACCTCTTTTTTCATTTGGCTGTCCGGTATGTCAGCTTTTGTATTAAATGACCATTAGTCTCACTATTAACTTGTGTTTGAGCTGATGTTGCGAATGCACTGAAAGTGACAGTTACAGGTGTAGCTGTCAGATCATTTCCTTCATAGGAACCATTTCCTGGAAATGTTTGTGTCATTTTGAACGCATTACAAGAAAAATGGAAAAGTGGTCACATGGTACAGGTACTAAACATAAATGCACATCTATAACCTCTGAAACATCATTTAGCATGTGGTTAACTCACTTGAAACAAACATGGTTTTCAGACTCAGTTCGCATGTAAAAAGTGACATTTTCAAGCATGTTTTGTTTGATAAGGGAAATCAACATGCAACTGCTAATTTATTTGCATACACGGTGAAGTTGCAAACTGTTCATTTTCTTTGATTATGAACACTATGCAAAATGTATGCATTAAGTTTCGTGTGCTGACGTTTGAGGCTCTCGAAGCATCAAACTGTAACAGTTCTGCACACAGAGAGAGATAAGGCCTCAAAAGCAGCTGGAAGCAATCAGCCATTTACTTGCTTAGACGTTCAGAGAGTTCGGCAACAGTTAATCAATCAGCGTGGGCAAACAAAGCAAACCATACACTACAAGACTTGAACAGACATTGAAGGCCCTGAACACCCACACAGGTGTTTTGAGTTTATCTGGTTGATTAGACCTCTTCCGGGACTGTGTGGGAATGGTTGGACTGATTGAGTGACATCCTCCTGAGTCTCCTGTTAGCTTTGTTGCGCCTGTTAGGACAGGAAAAATGACAGCTGTATCATTCTTATTGGTAAAAAAAGATTTGTGCCCTTATAAATTCCCATCAAAAGGTCTGGCCCACTTAACCTGAGCAGAGGTCTTATCAGCCACAATAACTGAAATCACCCTGTGTGGGTGTAGATCGAGAAGGCTTACCCCATTCAAACACACAGTCGACCTGGGTATAACCCTGATTGAGCCATTGGTGTGAAAGGGGTATTGGTGAGAAGTTAAGTTCAGAGCAGAGCTCGGCAACAGGTTATCAATTAGCGTGGGCAAACAAAGCAGGCGAGGGGCAGGTTGGAAGAGTACATTGCATAAATTCAGTCAGGAACACTCTTGTCATAGATTAAACCATTTATTGCAACAAATGGAAATACAGTTGAACCTGGCGATGAAGGCTCTATTATGATGATGCTCCATGGATCAGCCAAGCTGCATGCTAAGATGACACAGGGCGCACGCTGCTGAAACCCCCCTGTACACAAGAGTAGGCCCAATCCAAGACATCAAAACAATTTCAGACATAGTTATGATGACACCTAAAACCGGGAAGGTGGAGGCTGGGGTGGTGGAGGCAAGCTTTGCCAGCAGCCGCGGTGTGAGGGATTGGAGTAGCAGGAAGAAGAGAGGAATAGGGAGACATTTAAATGTACCGCCTGATGTGAAAATGGCTGTGATGGTTGTGACTGGCTGGGATAATAAGTCAATTAGTGGGCCTATGACTTCCATGTCCTGCATAAACTAACGCAATGCTTAATTATGTGGGAACAAATGAGGGAACAGGGAACAGGTGTACCATGCCCCCGATAAGGTACTCTATATCGACGTTGTTTCATTTACAGGATTGGTCCAATGCCGCCAGAAGTTCCGGCCTGGATGTCACTCATTTTTGGCCGGATGTCCCTACCCTTCCGCTTTCTTTGTGTTGGCATTTTAAACTCCGGTGGATTTCTGAGAACTATGGTTAACTGCTCCTCAGATCTCTGCAGGGTAAATCCAGACAGCTAGCTAAACTATCTGTCCAATCTGAGTTTTCTGTTGCACGACTAAAACAACTTTTGAACAAGCAAATGTTCCACCAAAACAAGTTCCTTCAGAGGCTATTTTGCAGCGGCACCGTTGCTGCGTTAAGTGCCCAAGACAATTGTGATTGGTTTAAAGAAATAATTAATTGGTTTAAGTCAATAAACCAGAGCACCTTTTTTCCTCTATCCAGCAATACTGTGTGGACTAGCCATCTCTTACAAGAGTAAAAACTGCAGCAACACATGTTGACAGTGAAAGCATCCTGCCCTTAGTAAATCCAATACCAGTTTAAATACAGGTTGCCAACAAGTCCTCCAAACAATACATGTCATTTAGCTGTCGCTTTTATCCAAACCGACTTAAAATTGCTATATATGACAGAGGCCACACGCCTCTGGAGCAACTATGTGTTAAGTGTCTTGCTCAGGGACACATTGGTTGATGTATCACAGTGGGAATTGAACCCAAATTTTCTCACACCAGAGGCATGTGTCATATCCACTGCGCCAAACAATATAGGTTGTTTAGTCCTCCCCTCTTATCCATAGGAGTGTTTTCCCGCCTGATCTCCAAACAAGAGAACGTACTGTAACTGTTGCAGTTTTAAACAAGTCGTTAACGTGAAACGGTAGCAGTTCGTTTAGGTTTAGGCACCAAATCTACTTCATTAAGTTTAGAAAAATATTGTTTGGGTTAAAATCAGACGTTCACTTCCACTTATGTACGTGACACGGAACGTGACGTAGCTCTGTTTGCTCTGTTTGTTGTTCATTTTGTTATTTAAATTTCTAAATGGGACACACCTGCGTGAAAGTCCTGTGTTTGTTTGACCCATCCACCTCCCCAACCTACCTCCTTATGTGGAAATGTGGCGCTCTTATAATGCAGCATCTTACTACCTGCTTTGTTCCCGTCATATCTACAGCCACTAGAGGGCGCATCACTATAAACATTAATATGCTGACCTTTTTCACGGCAGGTTGACATGTCATAGTAGGAAAAGCACAGGTGTATTCAAAACCATTAATGATGGCTGCATTCCACTTAGGAGAGGCCCTGGTATTGTTCATGCTGACTCACTGAAATAGCTCACTGGGACACTTGATGGAACTGAGCCATCGTTAAGGTTATCAACTAGTCACTATGTCTGCTGTGAAAAAGGTCCATTGCTGCTTGAACAATACACAACAACAACAACGACTTATTTGTTTGGGGGAAGTCTCCAAGTTGCATATGCTTCCTACACAAGCCCTGAGCACAGTCTCATTTATGTAAACATATTATATAAAATTAAACACGAAACACATCAAACAATAAAATGCATTGTTCATCACTGCACTCTAGAACGACACATATCAACTGATCTGACACCTCTTTGGGCATGTGAAGCGTTGTTAGGAAAAGATTGTAGTTTGGATTGAAATAGGAAGTGAACTAAAAAAAAAGTTGGAAAGTAGCTCCTGAACATACAAGTCATACTGACAAGTATCAGTGTGTGTGGATCACATGTAGAGCAGCGATTCATTCTCTTCAAAGCCTCGTTTAGGCTGCTGTGTGTTTTACACTTTCATTCATTATTCTTTTAAGAACAAGTGATGGAACAAAGACATCATTTATAGCTGCAGCTGAAACATGTCAAAACAAAAAGGAGGTGTTGTAAGAGACTCTCGTGTGTTTTGGAAATGTCAAAACAGGCTTCAGATCAAAATGAGATGACAAAAGCTTCTTTACTCAATCATTTGATGAATTTTGATCAAGGTATTCAGTTGGAAAAAAAACAGGAGCCTTGATTGGGCTGTGACTGACAGATGAGCAGCAACAGTGACAAAATCACATTTACTCAAATGTCTAAAACACTACGCCCCCCCTCCCCCCCTTCCCAAAAAGCCCAGTCTGCTGTGACTGGCTTCTGAGAAAAATATGGCACACATTTTGCAAAGGTAGTTCTCAAGCTGTGGAAGAAGATACTCAGATGTGGGGGGGGGGCTGTATATTCTAAAGAGCCTGCATGTGACATTGGAGGGGGAATGGCTTGTTCCCATGTTTTCCGATTGAGGCAGCCCACAAAAAACTGACTGGGTTCGCTCTTTTCAACGTTTTTTGGGTTTGGCAGGCGCTCCAGATACCCAGATGTATGTGCCAGTGTTTTAAACTGTAAACCCAAATGCTCAAATAAATTAACTGGAATAAGTACTGTAAACTTAAAATTTGTTAAGACGTTCTACTTACCTAAAACTGTTGAGTGCCAGTAGAATATACTATCTTTTGAGTTCAGTAAAGTCTTATTTTTTGATTAATATGGACTTTTTTTTTACCTTTTAAATGACATATTATACATATATATGATAATTTCATAGTAACTCTATAGTTTGTACTTCATTTATGTCCTATTTTGATAGAACAAACCAATAGCGCATCGATATATGTTGCTATATATATATATATATATAAGTATATGTGTGTGTGTGTGTATATATGTGTATATATATATATATATATATATGTGTGTGTGTGTGTATATATATGCATATGTATATACATGTGTATATATGTATATATGTATGTATATATGTGTATGTATGTATATGTATATATATATTAGAGATGCACCAATTACAACTTTCTACACCGATTCCGATTTTCTTTGAGTTAGGCCAGCCGATACCGATTTTAGCTGATTCCGATTTCATTTTTCTATCCGATTTCTTTCAGCACACATAAATATTTATTTTCTATCTTTTCTTTATTTTGCACAGAACATAGAAACATTTTTTGAACGTTAACGTGAAACGGTAGCAGTTCGTTTAGGTTTAGGCACCAAATCTACTTCATTAAGTTTAGAAAAATATTGTTTGGGTTAAAATCAGACGTTCACTTCCACTTATGTACGTGACACGGAACGTGACGTAGCTCTGTTTGCTCTGTTTGTTGTTCATTTTGTTATTTAAATTTCTAAATGGGACACACCTGCGTGAAAGTCCTGTGTTTGTTTGACCCATCCACCTCCCCAACCTACCTCCTTATGTGGAAATGTGGCGCTCTTATAATGCAGCATCTTACTACCTGCTTTGTTCCCGTCATATCTACAGCCACTAGAGGGCGCATCACTATAAACATTAATATGCTGACCTTTTTCACGGCAGGTTGACATGTCATAGTAGGAAAAGCACAGGTGTATTCAAAACCATTAATGATGGCTGCATTCCACTTAGGGAGAGTGTGTGTGTATATATATGCATATGTATATACATGTGTATATATGTATATATGTATGTATATATGTGTATGTATGTATATGTATATATATATTAGAGATGCACCAATTACAACTTTCTACACCGATTCCGATTTTCTTTGAGTTAGGCCAGCCGATACCGATTTTAGCCGATTCCGATTTCATTTTTCTATCCGATTTCTTTCAGCACACATAAATATTTATTTTCTATCTTTTCTTTATTTTGCACAGAACATAGAAACATTTTTTGAACAAATAATGGATCACTATAAAATAGAACTATATAAATGACTCCTGGTGTGAGAAATTCACACACATCTAAAGTGCAACGTTAGAACCATTTCCTTCTTTTCACATCCAATATCCAACTAAAAAAATGTGATTTTGGTGTCGTCCCTCCACGCCCTTCTCTTTCCTTGCAGGTGTTGCATATTGCAAACTTGTTATCTTCTACACACACGCTGAAGAATTTCCAAACAGCTGACATGTTGCAGGTTAATTCACGAGGTTCCCTACATGTGCGAGACCGCGAGCGGGTACGCGCGACACACGGCGGAAAAGTTGAGAGAAAGGAAAAAGAGACTGTGCTGTCGCGTCCGTGTGTGCGTGCGTCCTTGAGAATTGTAACTCATATAACTTATGTTGTCAGTTAATTGTAGCATTGACCGGCATGAAATCGGCATATGTCAGACTGACCTGCCGGTCGCCGGTCATGGCCGAGCACATGAAAACCGGCCAATTCCGGTCACCGGCCGGTCTATTGGTGCATCTCTAATATATATGTATATTCAAGATTTAGTCAAAATCCTTTATCAATCCCACAACAGGAATCAGTCCTGACCACTTTTTGAAGGTCTTGGTCTCAGAATAAATCACATTTTTACTTGGTCTTGTCTCTGTCTCAGATACAGATGACTCAGGATTTCAAAGCATTTCTCATGATAGACTTATGCCAAATAAAACAGGTGAATGAAGAAGAAATTTGTTTTCCGTGGGTGTTTTTTTAATGGGAATGTAGATCTTTCAGATTAATTTGAGGAGGGCCTATTGTTAGCGTTTCCCATTTTACTGTGTCATGCAGCGTTGGACTCGTTCTGGTCTGGTCTTTGTCTTGACTCGGTCTCAACCCCTCAAAGACTTGGTCTTGTCTCGGTCTCGATACCCTATGATCTTTGAGATGACCTGGTCTCGGTTAAGGGGGTCTTGAATACAACGCTGGTATGTGCACAACCACTGAAAAAGTGAGTTTGTCATGTTAAGTTATCTTTAACCAAATAGTTTTCGTACTTAACCTTAAAGAAACCTCAACCGGAACATGGCAGATCAGAAGAAAAAAAACACAGTCATATATATATGAGAGAGAGAGAGAGAGAGAGAGAGAGAGCCAACAGCTGAAACACCGTCTCACTGTTTGTACAGAGGCTGTTCAGTGTCAGACTGCAGGGCTGCACCGCCTCCTACATCAGTGGCTGCTTTATTCACACAGCCAGCAACAAACAGCTGAGGCGTCTCTGCTTCTAACACGTTTACACTCTTTTCACCTGAACTTAAAGTTGCCACGCTCATCCGTCCTACAGGGTGTATTTCAGACCATTCTGATTCCCAGGTCATCAAATACCGACGCTTAAGGCCGTGACTCTGGTAAACGCTGCCTTTGTCAAGGTTAAAAGGAGTAATACATTTTACCATCTGTACAGTCTGTGGTTTCAAACAGCAGCCTCTGTGTTGTTGTGTTATTATCCTCATAGGTAAACAACACAACGTGATTGGTTGATTGGTTGCGAAAGCTCAGGAAAATCGTCACAGCCCTTTCGGGTCTGACACCAACCCACAAGGCATTTTTAGCGTCCGTAGACAGATCAGATTTTTAACTAAATCATGTGTCAACCCATCCGCGGCAATATTAGACCCTCATAGCAACTGCTCGACCGTGTATAAAGAGCGACAGAGGTTGTTGGTTAAAGGATCGGTCGCTGTTCCTGTCCCGTTTGAAACCAAAAGTTTCGTACTTATTTACGTTGCCTACTTAAGTCACGTAACAAACATACTTAGATTAACTAAAACCATGATCTTTTCCTAAACCTAACCAAGTTTGCACATTAACCACGTCTTTAAAACTGCGGTATGCCAAGCATGATAGTTTAATAAACCCAGAGTGACGCCACGGGGGCCGCGACCGAAAGTCTGCGTAGGCAGGAAGTCGGGGTGAATGTAGGGTCAAACAAACACTGAACTTTCACCCAGGAGGCCTGTTTACGCAACGTAATTAAAAGGCAGGGTTGGTAATGATGAAAAGCTAGCAAGATTTGAAAGTAGCATCTCCTCGGGGGCTCCGACCTACACACAGACGTGCACGGGCACCGCAAAGCAGAGCAGAGAAAGGGCTGCAATTTCAAAACCGCTTCCTGTCTCATTAACCGGTAAGCAAACACCTGGGGGATCAGGACCTACCCCAAAGAATTTCTAATAAGGGAAGAAGTTTCACTCTCGATACTTCCGGCTTCTGAACTGGTTGCAGTTCCACCAGAGTTCCACTTGGGGGTGCTCACAGGCCAGGGTGCTCAGGATATCATTTTTTGTCTAGTAATTTGAATGTTGCATTCAAAAGGGGAGGCTAAGAAAATACACACTGCTGGGTGTTTTTAAAGAGGCTTTTTTTGTTCTAAAAAGCCTTTTTAAATGGCAATGACGTCATACACATATACGCCAGAGATACTGCTTTATGGCAAGCTCTGAGTCACTTCCTTTTTTCTCTCGAGGCATCGACAACACAGCTGACAGGTTAGGCTCTCTGTTAATACAACACAGCTGACAGGTTAGGCTCTCCCTGTTAATACAACACAGCTGACAGGTTAGGCTCTCCCTGTTAATACAACACAGCTGACAGGTTAGGCTCTCCCTGTTAATACAACACAGCTGACAGGTTAGACTCTCTGTTAATACAACACAGATGACAGGTTAGACTCTCTGTTAATACAACACAGCTGACAGGTTAGACTCTCTCTGTTAATACAATACAGCTGACAGGTTAGACTCTCTCTGTTAATACAACACAGCTGACAGGTTAGACTCTCCCTATTAATATAACACAGCTGACAGGTTAGACTCTCTCTGTTAATACAACACAGCTGACAGGTTAGACTCTCTCTGTTAATACAACACAGCTGACAGGTTAGACTCTCTCTGTTAATACAACACAGCTGACAGGTTAGACTCTCTCTGTTAATACAATACAGCTGACAGGTTAGACTCTCCCTATTAATATAACACAGCTGACAGGTTAGACTCTCTCTGTTAATACAACACAGCTGACAGGTTAGACTCTCCCTGTTAATACAACACAGCTGACAGGTTAGACTCTCTCTGTTAATACAACACAGCTGACAGGTTAGGCTCTCCCTGTTAATACAACACAGCTGACAGGTTAGCCTCTCCCTGTTAATACACGTGCTAGACAGAGGTTTGCTAATGTTTTAAAGACCACACCGAAATATTCACTCTGACATTCTGGTTCTGCTTTGGATGCCGTCAAGCGGGATCTCCAATCGTAATCAGTCCTTCACTGACCAATCAGCATTCATTAGCAGAATGCTAGCGTGTTATGGGCAACAACGACTCAACCTGTAAGAAATCAAAAGGACACAAGTACTCGTTCATTCAACTTTCGACCTATAATCCATGTTGAACTTGCAAAACCTATGGTGTAAAGACCATTTCAAACAATATCTGTAAAAATAAATGTATATTGGAAATAGTTACCAACTCTGCCTTTAACTTTAACATACATTACTCCAGTGATCTCTTTCAAAATGGATCTCTGTTTCCTTCTCAGTTCCTAGAAAGCTGATTCCCACTCTTCCCTCAGTCACCTTGATTTTTCCATCTTTTGTTCTCTTTTGATGAAACCTTTTTCATCTTCACTTGCACATTCATTTCTCATCTTATCTCTCCTTCTTCCTGCTTCCTTTTTCATTCTTGTTTGAGTGTGTAAATCAGCGAAACCTGCAGCTTTTAAATCGTTTTCCCCTTGGAAGTGCGGGGTCTTCATCTTGCCGCCTTCTCTATGTTTGCTTTGCCCGACAGCTGCCGTGCCAACAGCTACGGGCCTGTTTTCTTTTGAAGGTCTTCGGTCTTTTGCTTCTGTCGCTGCCGAGTTAAGAGAAAAGGCTGAAAATCATCAAAACCGGCTGCTTTGATGTTCCCTGTCACCAAAGAGAGGAGAGTTTTGGTTTTAGGGACGATGTGGGCAGAGCCGGCAGGGAGGTGGGAGGCATTTAAAATCATAATTTATTCAAATCACTGAGGGCGTTTGATTTTGTGTTATGGAAAAAAAAAAAACAGAAATACTGTCCAGACACACACAATGATTCTTATTGCTTTTATGAGTTGTGTTGTTGGTTACAGCAGCAGGAACAGCATCGACCAACGTGAGACACAATCCAACAGCAGTGAAGCGTTCAGACACACTGAGAACCAATGGGAACTCGGATCTGCGCGCTCTCTCTCTCTCTCTCTCTCTCTCTCTCTCTCTCTCTCTCTCTCTCACTCACTCTCAGTTATCTCCTCAGAGGCTGACTGGACAGGAAATTGGACAGCAGGGAAACACTGATCCGCTGTTGAAACACAGTGAGCTTCAAAAAACCACGCATGTTCTTTGAGACGCGATAAACATTGAAGTTACAGTAAGAGAAAAGTTACTGAACCTCAGGGTGACCAGAGGGATGGAAGCAAATGAGAGACATAAGTGTTTGTTCTGAATTCACCTCTTTGAAATCAAAATGACATTTTTTTCTGATTTGCAATTTTAAAAGCTGAATTTGATTATATACACATTTGTGTCAATGGTCACCAATTAACATCCAAAAAGGACAAAAACGCATTCAGAATGCTGCAGCGCCTGTTCTGACAAGAACTATTTTTTCATTATTGGTATTTTATTGTGTAAATTCTCATATACGAGGAGCGGTAATTACTACGTCAATTCCGCAGATTTTTTTAAACGTTATTACGATGCATAACTTACTGGAACAAAGCTGAGCAACGTGTTGTTGCTGGTGACACAACCACTGATTGTATATATGTACATTGAGGCAATACTGTCGTTAAAGACCCGCTGATCGCTGCCCGATTCTGTGAATGAATGCCCGCATTGCATTGTGGGATATCGGCTTTGAATGCGTCTAGCTCGGATCATATCATAATGTTCTCTGTTACAGCATACTGCAATATTTCACCGGTAATAAGACCGAAATAATATTATTAAAA
Source organism: Sander vitreus (assembly GCF_031162955.1). Taxonomy (NCBI): domain Eukaryota; kingdom Metazoa; phylum Chordata; class Actinopteri; order Perciformes; family Percidae; genus Sander; species Sander vitreus. The sequence continues at coordinate 3,362,174 of NC_135868.1, forward strand.
AAAAAGAAATGAATACCATGATAACATCTAAATAAATGTTAATAGATGTAGCTTTATAGTTTTAAAAATATAAACAAACGAAAAAGCAACCCAGCTTCCCTGGCCGAAATAGACCGAAATAATAACATTAAAAGAAATACATATAAACCATGATAAGATCTTGTGAATAAATGTTGATTAAAACAGCTGTTATTGGGTTAAAAATACCAATAATAAAACTGCTACAGATTTCGAGTTAAGGGGGGGCATGTTTTTTTCTTTCGTCTATATCCAAGGGTGAGGGATTAACATGAATATCTATCTGACGGACCCCATCGTCGAAAAAATAACGCAACGGGTACCCCCCTTAACGCCAGGGGTCCTTGACCATGCGTCAGACATTTGACGAGTAGGGAGTGAGACTGTGTTGGTTTTCCTTGAAATGTAAGTTTCCGTTGCAGACAGAAATTTAACTATGGTTGGCTGCTCCTCAGATCTCTGCAGGGTAAATCCAGACAGCTAGCTAGACTATCTGTCCAATCTGAGTTTTCTGTTGCATGACTAAAACAACTTTTGAACGTACACGTTCCATGAAAAAAAGTTCCTTCCTGAGGCTATTTTGCAGAGGCACGGTTGCTCCGTCCAGCGCTTAGCGCCATCCAAGACAATTGCGATAAATATTGCGAAATGCCAATAAACCAGAGCACGTTTTTCTCCCATTCCGAAATGCTGTGTGGACTAGCCAGACCTTCCTTTGCAGCTCTGTTGAGGAGGGTTTGGCAAAGTGAGACTAGCTGTAGGGGAACGTGTTGTTTGATAGATAGATAGATAGATAGATACTTTATTCATCCCGAAGGACATTTTAGGCATCCAGTAGCTTAGACAACCATAACACATATATCACACATGCATAAAAATGAAAATCACTCACAGAAATGCAATGACCATGATGAGTGTGTGCAATGGCGGAAGTGGAAAAGTGAACAGTGCAGGGATTAAACGGTGCAATAGATTATTGTTAAATATTATCTATGACTATGAAATATTAACTGGCTATGAATAAGAACAATATATAACAGGGAATAAGTTATAAGATGTAGATGTAGATGTTATGACCACAGTCCAGATTGTGTAGGAGGGCTAATATAGCCTATAAGACAGTTGTACAGCAGACAAAGTGATATAATGGTAGAGGCTGAGAGAGACAGGCTGATGCTGAAAAGTCCATTTCTCCCCTCCCCCTTTGTGTGGTATTGAAGAGTTGGATGGGCCTGGGGACAAAGGACCTCCTCAACCTGTCTGTAGAGCATGACAGTGACAGAAGTCTGCCACTGAACATGCTCCTCTGTTTGATGACTGGGCTGGACGAGTCCGGTCACAGCAAGGTTACTGAACGCTGCAGGAGGAGATCCACTGATGGAGGTGAAAGTCGGTCACACTGCCAGCTCAACACACACACACACACACACACACACACCTATAAACACAAATGGTGAAGCATGTTAGTGTGACCTAGACACAGTACAGAATGTTGTCTACACGTGAAATTCTCATGATCAGCATGTGGAGAGCAAAACGCTTTTATGCACACAAAAACACACACACACACACACACACACACACGCGTGCACTTCATGACGAGAGCTGCAGCTAATAAAGGTTAAATGAAAAGATTAGAGTGGGGGAGCAAACTAGAAGGTCAGAGGCAGGGGTGAAGACAGCGTGCTTATGTTCCTCCCTCTCCTGTGATGTTATTTCTTTAAAAGCAGAGAAAGCTTATTATGGACGCACCATCAACTCCATTAGATATTTAATAAATCCTCTGGCCTAACACGGCCATCAATCATCCTGAACACTGAAGCATTATTTAAAGCCGGCTCCGTCTCCTGAGGCCCAGTTTTTAAAAGGTTGATTGGATTTTATTTATTAGCTGCATGCAGCGAGAAGGGTTCTCAGCGCTAATGGACTGCGTAGGTTGGTCTGGTAATTAGCAGCGTGTCTTAAAACCAGAGGTTTGATCTCAATCCTTATTTTGGAGTTTGAGTTTCTTACGCATTCTTTTTTTTGACAGTGTATGAAGAAGGTGGAGGTCCAGAAGCCGCTAGTCTGGATCAACGGAAGTACAATGAGGTTTAACTATGTATCAGCTAATTCAAATAGCTCATGTTACTGTATTGTGTCAGTTAACTTCATGTAATATTGTATGGGGCGTTTTCTTTTGCAGGGTGCAAATGTTCCACCTAAAACAGGTTCCTTCCCGAGACTATTTAGCAGAGCCACCGTCGCTGCGTTCGGAGCTTAGCGCCGACCCAAGACCGTTGGGATTGGTTTAATCTAATTGGTTTTATCCTATTGTATCTTTAAAAGAAATGCAAACAACCCAGAGCGTTTTTTTCTTCTATCCCAGAATGTATCTTTTTTGTAGCCAGACCTTACTCCACAGTGCTGTGAAGGAAGGTCTGGCAGTGCGAGACTACAATACTGTAAATTATACCGTCAGGGCTGAAGCAAAAAGCTGGAATGGGGTTGGCCAACGCATGCTGCCTGACTAGAAGTATGCTATACACCATCCTGTGAACGCTCTCCTGACGATTATTGCACCGGCATCGACAGGTAACTCTCTTAAGAAAGGATTGTCCGTGGTTAGAATGTGTTTCTGTGTGGAGCGGGCATGTAAAAAGGCTCAGGATCATCCAGCTAACTGTAAATAAGCTGCACTTTTGCAGATTTGGGCTTATAAGAACTTTTTGCGATGATAACAGTTCCAGATATAAATGAAATAACCAAAAAAGAAAAATCCAGACTCATGTCTAATCATTGAAAATTTCAAGTGAAGTGAAAATCAAGTGCCAAATGCCATTTACTACTTCTACTTCACTACATTAGAGAGGAATATTGTACTTTTTACTCCACTACATTCATCTGACTTTAGTACTTTACAAAATAAGATTTTTGCACACAAAACATAGTTTATACAGTACGATGTTTTATTATAAATGAAACTAGCCAACAATACAACGATCTACAAGTCCAGCTGAAATGATCAGACCATTAAACAAACAACAGTTTGGATCCTTTACACTTTCTAAAATGGGAGGATTTTTCTGCATCGAGTACTTTTTGCTTTTAACAATTTAAGTACATTTTCCTGACGATACTTACATACCTTTACTTAAGTAACATTTTCAATGCAGGACTTTTACTTGTAACAGAGCATTTCTACAGTGTGGTATTACAACACATTCTCACCCCCATCGCGTTAAAATATGGATGCTTGGTCAGGTGCCTTTGGCGTTGTAATTGAAGCTAAAAGTCTCCTTTAGCTTCAGATCTAAATGCGCTGATGGCACCAATGTGCAAGTCGGAGCGGTATAAGAAGTCTTTCATACCAGCTGATATACGACTCTATAATGCACAAAAAATAACTTTCCTTCATTTATATTTGTTTTAACTTATTGGTATGATATATTTGAGTAAATGTGTGGTGTTATGTCTGTCTTGAAGTTGCTGTGACACTGTCATTTCCTGCAAAGGATTAATAAAAGGATCTATCTTTATGTAAAACGCGCTGGGTCGGGACTATTGGCGTCTCTTTTGACAAGATAGGTTTAGGAAAAGATCATGGGTGGGCTTATAAAAAGGTACGTTTACGTGACACGTGGGACAAGAACGGGACAGTTGGGTTTAGGAAAAGAAGAACGCGATAGATTGGATCGTGGGTGGGGTTTTAACATGAAAGTTTCAGTGACACGCAGGACCCGAAACCCGGGCTCCGGGGTGAACGTCCCACGTTGTTTGACCCATCCACCACCCCAACCAACCTCCTGTGGCCTCCTTACGTGGAATTTCCATCTTTCATACTACTCGCTACCGTTGCAGTAGCCCTAAAGGGGGATTATGGCGTTGTATCGGATGCTGAGAGACACTGACCAAGCATCAGTATTTTACGAGTTGGGAGTGAGAATGGGTTGGGTATTATGACTTTTACTTAAGTAAAGGATCTGAATACTTTTTCCACCGCTGCTCACGGACTCACTTTTATTCGACTAACTCCGGCCTCCACCCAACAAGCAGAAACAGAAGACATTTTTTTGTAAAACTCACTCAGCTCTGAGTGTCATTTAAAAGGAGCATTAACGAGAACAATGGAGCAATTTCATTCTCAATCTCTGCCAAATGACACGAAAGATAAACTGAAAAGGTAATGAACTAATTAGGACGCGAGGTTGACCTGGGACCGCTGCTCAAACATGGGCTCATGTCTCCAGCTTCCATTTTGTTTCACTGCTGCAAGAAAGGAGGAAAAAAAAAAGAAGAGTCAGATCTCAGTTTTTTTTGTTCTCGGGTTTTTTTGAAGCTGCACAAGTAGAAGGTGGCCTGCACAGTAATGACATTTTTTCCCTTTGAAGATCATCTTTCCATTAGAACCAGGGGGTGCAGAGGTGACGGCCATTAACACACGGCTGACAAAAAGTTGTGTGACCAGTTTAATCTTGTCGCATTCGTTCCACATGAAAACACAGCTTTATGGACAGAACTAATGTTGTCCTGATAAAAAAAGAAGTCCTCCAGCAGAGCGACTCACAATGACTGAATGAACTGTGTCACAGATAGGAAACGGAAAAGTGAAATCGCCCGTAACCTGCATTTTCAAACACACCGGAGTCACACCTGCTGATGTTCAGCCAATCGGCGTTTCACTTTCAATTGATTGTGATTCCAAACAGCTGCAGGGCCACCGAAGAGAAAGGAAGAAAAAAAGTATGCACGTAGCTTAGTTTTTTTTATTTTTATAACTTAATAAAATCTATCCAGTTTGTTTTTTTATCTAAAATAAGGCAAAAGATTTTCAATACCCGTGGAGGAATAAGATCACCGTCACAGAAAATGTAATACAATTCAGCAGAGAGAAGAGAAAAACGAGAGAATACTACAAAACTTCTTAATATCTCAGGACTTTAAAGTCATCTTGTGTGGATGCAGCTATTTTAAACGCGAATGCTCAATTTAATTAATTGGAATAAGTACTGACAACTTCAAACTGTTGAGTGCCAGTAGCATATGTTATGTTTTTCTAGTTCTTTCAAGTCGATGTTGCGTTATGGTTAAATAAAACGACTGAACAAGAAACTAATAAATATTTAGTTTAGTGAACATGAAATACTGAGTTTTTATACTTAAGTTATTCAATTATGTTAATTTGATAGTTCTAAGTTACATATACTGATAATATTTGAGTTGGCTTAATTAGTACTTATAAAGCTTCAGTACATAACTTTGAGATAATAATGAACGTCTGTTGAAAAGTAAAGAAATTGTAAGGGTTCAAGTAAACCAAAGAAAATACTTTTCTTTCTGGCTTCCACTGCTGTTTTTTTTTTTTTTTTTTCCAGCATATTACATTATTGCTTTTGTCCCCTCAAGAGCTAAGCCCAATGAATGTAGGAATACTTTAACATTTACTGCTCATAAAAGGAATTCATAATTGCCAATGGCTCTTAAGAGTAGGATCTAAAGATGCAGTTAAAAGGTCTTTATGGAATTGCAAAACAAGGTATGGATTATTTTTTGTGCCTTTAATATCATATGATTCGATGATGAGTAGTCTGGACGTGTGCAGCCTTCCTTCCTGTCTCTAGCCGGGGTATTGTGCAGGGTGTTTCTGTTTTTTCGTCCACCTCCTGTTGCTCGTGCATTAGTGTGATTGGTTCACACCCAGGTGGCCCATTAGCATGGTGGTGATGAGGTCCTCCTTAAACTCTGATAACGCACGGCAGTCAGTCAGACTGCCTGAGCACAATGAACAGCTGTGTGTGTGTGTGTGTGTGTGTGTGTGTGTGTGTGTGTGTGTGTGTTAACGAGCTGATGCATTCAGAGGGTAATACAATCCGAGGTCCCTCAATGAAAGGTAATGAGTTGAATCACTGTTATTAGTCCCTTCCTCCTTCCACACACACTCACATTAACACATGCATTAACACTAATCTGCAAATCAGGAAACAAAAACATGGATAAAAAAACACTAAACAAAGTGTCCCCGTGCAACCCTGTGTCCTAAAAAAAAAAAAATGACATTCCCATAACAAAACTGCATCCTCAATTTCGAAGGAAACGCTCGCGGAAACGGTGAACACGTGGTTAACCTCGTGAATTGAAACAAAACTACTTCTAGTCAACACATTCTCATGATATACAGTATGTGCAAAAGGTAAGCCCAACAATTCGTATGATATCATAGTTGTACGTAAATGGGAATATTAGTATGGTATTCATTTTCATTAGCCGTGTAAACAAACAAAAAAAAGTCAGTGTGTTAAGTTCTGTCCTCAGTGCTCAATAATAACCAGAAATAAATAAAGTTCAAACAGACAAGTTCAGTTGAGTTTAATTGGTTTCCCTTTTTGTAAATGCATTTCTATTAAAAAGAAAATAAACACACAGAGTCAAATAAATCTTTGTGGACAGACAATTGTGCTGTAATTGAAGTATTTCTGTTGTGATGGAAACTGGCTTCAGTCCATGTTGATTAGCCCGAAGTCATTCTCTGTCCTGTCAGGCTCAGAGACAGTAAACGTTTCGTTTGGCCGTGTTTTATGGTTTCCGAGAAACCGTTTGTGTGTTCAGTGCCCATCAACCTGCTTCACTAGCATGCGTGTATATGCGTGTTTTATGTCTGTGTGCTGTCTGATTTTTTTATGTCGCTGCAGGCCGATTCCAGTTTTTACTGCAGGTCCTGACCCAACGTCGCTGTAAACGTCAATCGCTCCTGCGGTGTATTGAATCCACAACATGTTTGTCTTCGCCTTTAAAATCTCACTCTGAAGGCACAGTCAGAGGTCAGGGTCGGCTACGGAGCAGCAACGCTGCAATCTTTTGGAGATTCACTGTCTGGCTAAAGGGCACTTCAGCACGGCAGGTACGCAAGGTTTGACCCAGGGCTGTATGATTCATGGAATCTACAGGTTTTTCTTCATCTCCTTAAATGTATTTCATCATCTAGGGTTAGGGTTAGGGGTGTGAGATATTTGCAGATTATTTTTCTGTTGCTGATCTGCTGTTTTGTTCAGTTTCTTACCGTGGTTAGTTGGATAGAAACACATTTATTAAATGGATGATGATACTGTACACAGTCTACCTTTTTGTTGCGTGGTAAGTGCCAAATATAGAAGAGCCATAACCACTCATGTCCACCGGATGCATTATCGTCATGATCAGGATGCCTCATACATCATTTTTTGCCTCGGCCAAGGAGGTTATGTTTTCGGGTTCCAACACGTCCTCCAAACCATACGACGGTATAGGTTGTCTATTCCTATCCTCTAATACAAACCCACACAAACGTTTTATGAATCAAATTAGAATTTTTTCAGGGGAGGACAGTCTCTTAGATTTGTTAGGTCTGTCAGCAGGATTACAGAGAAACCCCTGGCCCGATCTTCATGGAACTTGCTGGAAGGGTGTAGCACAGGCAAAGGAAGAACCCATTGAACTTTCAAGAGAATTTGAATTACAAGTTATTTTTCTCTTCAATTAAGAATGCAAGGTTTTGACGGAAGTCTGTGCTCTCCGAGTGCAGATAAATCTCTGTCCAGTATTTATGTTTAAGTGTGTTTTTTCCCCCAGAATTCAAAGCATCTGGATGCGTCATATGCAACATCATTTCCATCCATTTCCAGTGTGTCTATGAGTGAGTTTGCAGCGTCGCCTCTGCAGCCTGCTCGCCTCTTTATTGCAGCTGTTGGCACAATGCCCGTTTCCTCGCATCCAGACGGCCCGTCTACTGTCGACCATATGTTCCCTGCCGGCCTGTGTCCGCTCTGCCCTCTGCTCTGCTGCTGCCCACACACACAGTCACCAGTTCCTTATTTTGGCATAATTGTGTTAATGAGGTATTCACTTCACACTCCTCTACAAGCCTTCATTAGCAGATAAGAGGTAGAAGATCAGATAGGAAGTGGGCGAGACGGAGTAGAGGACTTGTTTTATCATGTATGAGCAGGCGGTCCTGTTGACCTCTGTCACCGTGAGGGATTTCAGCACTTCAGCGAATGCTAACTTTGACTTTGAAGGGTTTTTGTCTGAATTGGGGTCAATTTACTCAATAAAGTCTACAAATTACAGAATCTCATGTTCATATGGCAGCTGATTGTTGAGTCATTTAAACTGTATAGAGGCTCGCAGGGTGCAGCTCCCATGATTGACTACGTTAACATGCACATAATAGTCCGGTTTTTGCCCTTATTCCGAAAATGAATGAAAATGAATATTCCAGTAGTATTACCGTTTATGTAGCCGTCGGTGTTGCGATGTTTGTGCATACTCAAAAACCTGTTGATATCCAAGTCATCGATAATGTTAAAACGTAGGTGTGTTTCTCCTTCTTTTCTTTTGGCCATGCATCTCTACTGCAGCTCTGCAAACTGTCAGCTAGTTGGTTTGTGTACAACAACCATAGCTAAGCACAGAGCTGACTGTAATCCGTAAACAGGCAAGAGCCCGTAAACTGTCACAAACTGCGGTAAAAACCCTGACTAAGACACATATTAGGTGTGCGCTGTATACATGTTAAAAGAATTCTCCTAAAACCTGAATAATACCAGCATATCTCACATGTCTTAATCAGAAAATGCTAAATTTGGAAAAAGGCCTTATTTGGGATTTCCAACCAGAAATGCTGTTTACATGACTCGTATCATAGTCTGAATATTGTCATATTCTTAGAAATAGTAAAATATTAGTGTGAATGTAAACATACACAGTGTTGCCATGGGCAGAACAATTGTTATTACTAATTATACCATATTACTAATTATACTATATGCATACCAAAACACACAATAAGGTGATGAAGCTATGTTAAAGTCACGCTGTGCTCAACAGAATGCTTCTAAAACCAGAATAGTACCGGCATATCCCACGTTTTAATCAAAAAATTCTATATTCTTTTAATGTCGCTTTTGAAGCTTTGTTTGATGCTTTTAACACTTTTTTCGTTTCCGGTTTCTAAAATGTGAGGATTGTTCTGCATTGAGTACTTTTACTTTTAATACTTTAAGTACATTTTCCTGACGATACTTACATACATTTCCTTAAGTAACATTTTCAATGCAGGACTTTTATTTGTAACAGTAAAATGTGTGTGTAACAGTAAAATGTGTGTGTATATATATATATATACAGTATATATATACAGTATATTATATTATTTTTACAGTGTGGTGAAAGTACTTTTACTTAAGTAAGGATCTGAAAACTTCTTCCAACACTGCTAAGCCTCAGTGGGTTGACAAGTTGGTGTGATGAGAGTAATAATGTGTTGCAAGAATCAACAGATCCTGAATTTTGTCTTTACAATCTTGTGCCAATGTTGATATATAATGGAAACAACCGGATCATTTCATTTCTCTTAAAAGGAAATGATGTAGCTTTTCTGCACCATTGTGCTAATTAACAAAAATTGGACCAAATATTGTGGACCGCCAAGACCAAACTAAATGATCAAATGTCCGCTCAGTTAATTTCCTCTGGCACAGGGACCAGCTAATGCCCTGTCACTGTTAAATTTGGAAGGACATTTAGATCACATATTGACTATATTTCTCTGGATTGAACGTACTTAGTGCGCCCAAGTAAAAGTTATTTCAGCTTCTCATGTGGATTAACGATTTTTCACTTCTTATCTTTAGCTTCTCTAACCTTTGTGTTACCTGCTGGTTCTTTATCTTTCCTCTCTACTCTCTGTTTGTTACTCTGTGCCATTCAGCTCTGGGTTCATTTCGAAAATGGAATTCGTAGCTCTGCACGGAGGTGACTGATCTGTGGTTGAAATCAGGCCTAGGATGCATTAGAGAAAATGTTAGTCACTCCTGGGCTCCAGGCCCAGCTTCCTATAAAGTTAGATGATAAAAGTTTTATGAAACAGAAAAAGATCCTGAGTAAATCCAGACTCACAGGGGCAATCAGTCACTGTCAGTCTCGGCAACTTTTTCAGCTATTTCTGAGCTGGTTGGGGTGAAAAATTATCCTTCCTTTGAATGGGAGCACACAGTGATGCAAATGGAAGCTGGGCACAAACCCAGAAATCCTCAAGTTCCATCTCTGGTGTAATAGAAGTCTCTGTAGCACGTTCCGCAGCCCATTAGCTGCGGATTGATGAGATCTTCTAATGTCTACTTATTTGATCACAGCTGACCGAGGACCAGTAACGACAGCTCTTGTTGTTACACGAAGCATCGGAGAGGCTCAATCAATCTGCTCAGACATTCACCACTTTGTTTCCTTTTCAGCTCTTCTCTTTATTCTATTATTTCCTGTCACCTAAAGGTAGCTATATGACCATGGAAATATTCTGCCTTACAAGTAAAGGCGCTGTATAGAAACGCATTGCATCATACTCTGAAAGTCGCGCCCATCAGAGGGGAACACAACTCTCCGCTTTCCATTGACTTGTATTGTGTGAAGGTTTCCTCCTCGTCAATTCCGTCTGTTAGCAAACAACAGAAAAATGCCTAAAAGCTGCTGTGTGGTGATATTCACTACCAAGAGGGTAAATAACCTATGACTTAAGTTTTTATAAGCTACCGACTGGGAAAATAGGCTTTTATGAAGACAAAAGTGGATACAGATGTGAGGAGTCAGCAGGGAGAATGGAGAGACTGTGGGATCCTGACACTAAAGCTAACGATATGTCCGAGCGTTACGTTTGCAGCAAGCCATTTTGTTACCAAATCAAATATCCAAATGTCAGTTCTAGGCTAACTGTATAAGTTAAGCTAACACACGCAGTGTCGGACATAACGTTAGCTTAGTGTCAGGATCCCACAGTCTTCCCATTCTCCCTGCTCATTCCTCACGACTGTATTCACTTTTAACTTCATAAAAGCTCAGTTTTTCAGGTCGGCAGCTTATAAAAACTCAAGTTATGGGTTCTTTACATTGTTCGTAGTGAATATTATCGCAAAGCAGCCTTTAGGTATTTTTCTGTGATTTTGTAGCAGACAAAATTGACAAGGAGGAAAATCACACAATATAAATAGATAATGGAGAGCGGAGGGTGCTTTTCCCCTCCAGTGGGGGCGGGACTTGAATGCCCACCGTCTCTATTCAAAATGTTACATGTATAAAAATAAAGAAAAGTTATAGTTTCCAAAAAGTAAAATGAACCCTTGCTATTTGAGTAAAACCCCTCAATATCTCCAGTTTCAGGAAAGTAAATGGTTAAAGATAAAAAAGGATGCAGAAAACTACAGGTCATATTAACATTGTCATGCCTGTCTGCGTTACATTATCGCGGCACGTCTGTCTACGTTACATTAACGTCTTCACGTCTGTCTGTGTTACATTAACGTCTTCACATCTGTCTGCGTTACGTTAACGTATCACATTTGCACATTGCACAAATTCGATGTATACTTTTATACTGTGAACATTTACACACTCCCTTGACAATATTTTTCAAGTTTCTGCACAAAACTACTTCTTTTAAAACTGTTCAGCACTTTCATTTTAAACACACACACACATATATATATATATATATATATATATATACACATATATATCCTGTATATATTATTATATTTTATTCTATTCTGTTTGTTTCTTGACTTTTACAGTTCTTGCTTTTATTTTTTAATGTTCTCTTACAGTACTGCTTATTGTACACTCCTAGAAAACAAAAGTCTTCTAATCTAATCTAATAGACTGTGTTAATATGAAGGATTGTTCTGTAATGATTTTTCACGGGTGTTTTTCCGTATTTAGATTTTTTGGATTAACAGAAATGTCTGTTTAAAGGTACAAAGGATAAACTGTAAATCTACAGAATTTTCCGTTTTTGGATTAACAGAAATGTTGTACGGATTTATTTCTTCCGGTGATATGTACCAAAGCAAGTTCAAAAACCAAACTTGGCAATAAAGCGGATTCTGATTCTTTAAAGAAGGACAGAAAGACGCACATGCATGCCACGAGAACGAGAGGGATCCATGTTATTCCATAAGAATATATCAAATGAAATCTCCTCCAGCTGAAGACTACACACACTGGTGATCTCCACTTTACTAATTATCAACCAATCAGCCACACCAGTGATGATTTAATGGGTTGTAATGCAAACACTTAATATTTGTAATTCTTTTCTGTTTTCATTTTGACACAGATTTTTCCCAGCACGAAAACGTGGGAGTGAGGTTGAGTGCATCTTCCTCCACAAAACCTCAGTTCATTTCTGGCTTGCATTAATTTCTTCTTCCTTCCTCCTTTGTCTCTTATTTCTGTTTCTCACATCACCCCGCTAATGAATGTTTAACAGGAGAGTTAATTATTTTGCTGCAGTGATGTTATTGTGATTGCACACATTTATTTACAAGAATATTATGAACCGGTGAACGGTTAACATGATAAGAACAATGTCTTCATATCACGTTTCTATTAATGGAATTTAATTAAAGAGATTGGCATTTAACAGTGTGCATATTGGGCGCCCGGATAGCTCAGTTGGTAGAGTGGGCGCCCATATATAGAGGTTTACTCCTCGACGCAGCGGGCCCGGGTTAGACTCCGACCTGTGGCCCTTTGCTGCATGTCATTCCCCCTCTCTCTCTCCCCTTTCATGTCTTCAGCTGTCCTGTCAAAAATAAAGGCCGAAAATGCCCAAAAGAATAATCTTAAAAAAAAAACTGTGTGGTGCCGTCTGAAGGTTTTATGAACTGTGTATTATTTCATTATGAAAGCCTGTAAGTGTGCCTCATGCTGGTGGTGCCAATTCGCACGTTAGCCTGGTTTTTGCAAAATAAAGCAAATAATGTGTTGGCGTCATATTTAGACACGCTTGATCGGGACTCTTGGCGTCACTTTTTGACGCTCTGGGTCGGGACATACGTTTAACTGACATGTGGCACGAGAACGGGACAGTTAGGCAGTTAGGAAAAGATGGTGAGTGTGGTTACAAAATGTACGTTTCAGTGACACGCGAGACAAGAACGGGACAGGAACCCCGGTCTCTTGGGTGAAAGTCCTGTGTTGTATGACCCATCCACCAACCCAACCTGCCTTCTTACCAGGACATTTCGGTCTTTCATACTACTCGCTACCGTTGTCGCTCTTAATACTACTACTATCTTACAGCGCCGCGTCGGTATCTGATGCTGAGAGCCACTGACCGAGCGTCACTATTTGACGAGTTGGGAATGAGAACGGGTTGGTGGAGATGATTGTCTGAGCTCGAACTAGAGTTGAATGTGTCCCAACTAGGCTATTCCAAAAAATGTCATGTAGACAAGAATAGACAAGAATCTAATACATTAAAGTGGCTGTATGTAACTTTCAGTTTGTGTTGATTCTAGCGGCCGCTTTGGACAAACACGGGAGTGTTTTTACCACACCTGCTGTCATGAAGCTCTTTTCTTTACGGCGCTGTATTACCCACTGGAGATTACTGAGTTAGCGTTACCGGGAGATCATATGGTTGCAATGAATGTTTTGCTTAAGTTACAGATGCATCACTGCATTTCAAGTGTAGCATACGGTAACTTAGCATACGGTAACTTAGCCTACTACTGAAGCATTGAGAGATTGTTGTAGCAACCAACGTAATAATAACTTAGATTCATATACCGCATTTCATGAAACCCATGGACGCTTTACACAAGTAACGTTACAGGGGGATAAGGGAAAAGAAAATAGTAGGCCGACACAAACACGGAGTAAAACAAATAAAACCTCAGCGCTAAATGGAAGGGGGATGAAATATCATTTTGTGTCGGCTACTGACGTACAACCACATTGCGCACTGTAAAGTTATTTTATGAATAAAATAGACATATTACATACCTGAGGGACAATTCAGGGTCAGTTTTGAATCATTTACAATCCCATAATTGTCTCCATCTGTTGAAAGCCCAACCGCGTGTGACTCACGTTATCGTTGTCTTACACTTTCCCTTTTCTCTTTTAGTTGTTCTTCGTTTAATTTCCTTCTTTCCTCTGATGGCCTTGCCAGAGTATCACTACTTCTAAAATAACATTAAAATACAATTAAGCCTACATAAAGACATTGCCTGCTTCCTTTTACCTGGCGCAAAAGGCTGGATACAATAACACACAGGCTTTTCTGGTGTAATAAAGAAATCTGTGACCCGTCAGAATGTGTGACTGTAGCGCCGTCTACGTGCCGCAAATCATTCTGTGACTTCACGGGAAAAATCGGACCCTAAAAACAATATAAAAATAGCGTTCTTTTCACTGTTAGTCACGTTTGCTGTTATATGTCAATTAAGACCATTGTATGAAAAAGGACAGAGTTCAACAACAAAGTTACATATAGTCACTTTAATTTCAATTAAACGTATCACAGTTTTAGAGGCTGGCAGATTTCAGGGAAAGACAGACGTCAGGGTAGGCTTTAAAAATGGCTTTCTCAAATGCTGTGGTGTTTAAGGACTGAATCTTGAGCCTAGCGGTTCATGTCAACTGATCTTTCTCCGACACGGTGTAATTCTCCCACACGGCAGTTTGACCCTATGGAAAATGTGTTTTTTATTCCGATATACAATTTGTTTAAAATGCAAACAAATGAAATTAACAATGAATGTGATGTTTTATTTAGCAGAATTACATTGTGGTGTTCTATCCTATTCAATATTTTCTATATTTGTAAGTAGATTTTCTATGCTGTATTCTGATAGAAATGTAGGCTACTTGGAATCTGTGATTTGGAGAGACAAATGGGAGAGGATCTTTTCAATAAAAATCTGAACAGTCTGTCCCCCTAACTTCTGAAATTGCCGCTACGCCCGTGCTACTTGTAATTCAGTTGACGTAGGAAACAGGCTGCCACCAAAAGCTGTTCTGAATGACAAGACACACTCATTAGAGTGTGTGTGTGTGTGTGTGTGTGTGTGTGTGTGTGCGTGCGTGCGCGTGTGTGTGTGTAGTGGAATAATTTGAACAGCACGCCACCTGGTCAAATGCCGCTTGGCCGCTGTCCTCTCAGCAGTTTGTTGTGCGCAGCCCAGCCGGAGATTTAGGACGAGACGCCGTCTATTTGGTGCTTCTCCAGACCAGCTGGTGCACGGGATCAAGCTGTTAATGGCAAATTATCATCCTATTAATCTCTGCAAGGGCTGGGCCTTTGTCAAAAACAGCTAGCACTGTAAAAGATATCAATCAAATGAAACCCTCCTGCCTTCTCTTCAAGTCTCAGCATTGCATCGTCACCTCTAGTTCGCTAAAAACATTCATGCGAATAAAGCCGATGAAAGTGTGTTTCCATCCAACGGCTCTGATGCAATAATAAAAACCTGTGTGTAATGATATCACATGCTGTTTTTTTGCGATCAAATTGGTAGTTTCTATTATGCCCCAATGAATCGCACAACAGTCCCATTTGCGAACAAAGTTTGCTAGCCAAAATGGATCACGCCATTTACCCACAAATGAATAATATAAAGTTGTAATAGTGCTTATGTGCCAGCTGATAGCGACATATCAATCTATAATAACACAACAAAGACGCTATCAAAACATCGCTATGATGATGCAGATAAATTATGGCATTTCTTAGATCTTAGCTGTCATATTTTGCTTGTAAATTCAATTTAAAAAGATATTGTCTCCTCGTTTGTACACTTTTATCTGTTTTTGT
This sequence comes from Sander vitreus, assembly GCF_031162955.1. NCBI lineage: Eukaryota > Metazoa > Chordata > Actinopteri > Perciformes > Percidae > Sander > Sander vitreus. The sequence continues at coordinate 3,377,799 of NC_135868.1, forward strand.
TGACACCTGCAATGTCTGCAAGAAAGTGGAAATGCGTGGCGAAAATAACCTAAAACTTCTTCTTCTTCATCTTATGGAGGGTTGCAACCATAAAATGAACTAAAACGTAATCGCAATTCATTATTTATTTGGCAAATAAGGTTTTCATCAGCGTTTATCGCATAACCCATTTACTGATTAAGAGAAAATCCAGTGAGATCGAACGTACAAACTTTCTGTCGATATTCATGAAATTCAGTCGAAGTTTACTGTTTCCATAAGGCATTTTTCATTCGATATTATTTAATTTGCATAAAAACGTGTGAATGGAAACATGGTTACTGACTGACGTCATGAGGTGGAAACGCCGAGCAGCAGACTGGAGGGGTGTTTGGTGTTTTAAGCCCCCAACGTCGTGGAAGGCGACATTAGGGGCTTAAAACACCAAACACGAAGGCACTAGGGTTAGGCAAGGGTTAGGGTTAAGGTTAGGGTTAGGGTTAAGCGTTAGGGTTAGGTGCCTTGAAGTCGACAGTCACAACGATGCCTTGAAGTCGACGGTGCGGTCTTAAAACACCATTGAGCGACTGGAGGCAAGAATACACGACAGATTGATCTGATGTCACGTTGGGAGAAGTTTTTCTGTTTCTGTTTAGCTTTCCCTCTCTCAGTTAATATCTTAGCTTCGTATTCTCTCCATGCCTTCAAAAGTCGGCACTGTCAAGAAGGATTGGTGTCGGTCAATGGTGTAAATGATCAAAAGTACCAAATTGAACACTGAGGCCGCAGTTCTGTTCAAATTATTAGTTAAAAAATTAGTTATATATTAGTTATATTAGTTATAATTAGAGATGCACCGATTGTTGTTAGGGAGGTTGGTTCCTTATGTGGATTTTTGGTCTTTCATACTACTCTCTATCGTTGATATCAAAATGTTTTCAAAGGTAAAAACGTATTATTTGCTCATTTCAAGTATTTCATGATAATTTATTAAGCCTGCTGACTCTGAATGAAGCGGTCATGTTGCTGTATGAGCCTCGCAAATGTATTTTTTTTTTTTATCTAGCGTCTTCACAGACAGTTTAATTTCAGGGGCGACGTTAAGTTTGAAATGCAATGAATCAGCGTTTGACCGACTTTTAAATGTCACAATGGAAATGTGCAATTCAGATTCGACCTTTAGGCCACTTGCAGACAGTGAGCGGCTGCTGCCCGGCAACCACGGTGGCGGCACACGACAGGCTGCTGCTGTTCACATAATCGCATAATCCTGTCATGCACATGAACAGAACTGGTTCTACAGGCATCAATTCAGTCTAAAAAAATGGGATGTGATTTGAACTTTGACTAAAAAAAAACAAACAGATGCCAGATAAAGGCGAGCACTTAGCTTTTTAACCGACAGTTGGAGCTCGGGGCGCTCGCTTTTTTTATGCCTTTTTTTGCCTGTTTTTTCAAATGCTTTCTGCGTTTTTTTTTCCACATTTGTTTCGATGCTTTTCGTTCCTTCTTTCAACGCTTTTTTCCCCCCAGTTTCAAAATATATTTTTTGATGGTTTTGTATCTAATTGTTCTCCAACTGTCTTCATCCTTCTGAAACCAGAACACAACAAATGACTCATCTTCACTCCTTAACTGACAGTTGGAAGCCGGGGGAGCTCTTTTAGTTCAGTGGATCCATTCTAAATTGATGAAATGTCTTTCAGCATTTCAGCATCTTTTTTTAATTATGTTGCTCTGTTTGGCTGCGGAGATAATTGAAGCCACAGATAATAAACACAAATAATAACAGCAGACACCGGTGAGGAATCGGGCTCGCCCTTCTTTTTTTTTTACCGTCCCATCGTCTCAGAGAGTGAATTGAAACAAGCGAATGGCCTAAATTGAAAGCGCCGTTGTTGGGCCCAGCGGAGAAAAATGGAGCTTGAAGGACTATTATGTGATGGGATGACACGGCCATAAAGATTCATTCAATTTTATGGCCACACACAGCTGAGACATTAACTCGCCGTCCCATTCATCCAGCAGACAGCACTGTATGTGTGCGTGTGTGTGTGTGTGTGTGTGTGTGTGTGTGTGTGCTAAGAGACTGAAATTTGCTTATAGAAATTGAATTATCTTCAGCCATGTATCTAAATAACTCAGTATTAAACAGCTCAGTGTCGAGTCCTGTCAGAGGCTAAACTGCTGCTGTTCTGTTTACACACCACAGAAACTCAACAATGCACTTTATAATGACACATTTTACTGTTCAGGAGATGTTTTTTTTAATTAGTTAAAAACTAAAGCATGAAACATTGAGAGGTTAAAGGACAAAACGAACCTAGGGGTTATTAACAGATGTGTACCCACTCTGTCGCTCTCTGGGACATGTTTTCATGCTAATCGAATGAGTTTTTAGCTTGAAAGACGCTAGCGCGGACTGCCAATTAGCTTACAACGCTAGTATTCGGGGCACAGGGAATGTAAAAACAAATCGCTATTTATACGACTAAAAAGGCTCAAAATATCACCACACTTCAACGGTAGCATAATGAGGGTCCCTACATGTTAATCGAAGCATTGAGAACTTTGTAAGTGTACAGACAGTTTATTGAAAAGATAAGATGCGGGAGCTCCGTGAAAGGGCTACGAGAGAGAGAGGTACCGGTAGTCAATGCCACAACACAGCCTTGTACTACTGGAAACTGGTGGTGTACCTGCGGACATTGTGAAGCTATGGCCACCGAACAGGAGTGTCTGTGTTGCAAGGAGTGGGACCTGTTGCGTCGCGATGCCCAAGAGACGCAGTGTTTTGTACAGTCTGAAGATTTCCCCTTTTCTGATAAACAGGGCTGTACTTGAAACTTTTTCGGCGACCACTGAGTAAGTACACTAGACAAGTTATGCAGAGTGTGATTATTTCAGATATATTGAGCAAATTGCTTTAGATTTTAGTTTGAATCGCCAGCTGTAAGTCATGACTGGTTTCCAAACGGCGGCGGCATGTAAACATGAACGCGAGTGTCTTTATAATCTATCTTTTCAATAAACTGTCTGTACACTTACAAAGGTCTCAATGCTTCGGTTAACATTTAGGGACCCTCATTATGCTACTGTTGAAGTTTGGTGATATTTTTAGCCTTTTTAGTGGTATAAACAGCGATTTGTTTTTACGTTCCCTGTGCCCCGAATACTAGCGTTCTAAGCTAATCGGCGGTACACATCTGTTAATAACCCCTAGGTCCACTGCTAACATCATTTGTTTCCTCCTACCTCTCAATGTTTCAGGCTTTTGTTTCTATACACTGTTGCTTCTTTCGTACACCGTTGGCTTATTATTATTTGTAATCATCAAAAAGCAAGTGCAGAGTACAACACTCAGATTAGGCCATATTATTTTACTTTAAGTATAACAATTTCACAAAGTCCCATGAAGCTGAAGTGCAACTTCTCATTTTAGATGTCTTTTTATTCTGGTGTAACAAGAACATTCTGCACTGCTGATGGAAAATGTAACAAATAACAAGCAAGACAGGTGAAACAAAAAAAAAAACTGATCACAATTCTTGAACTTATTACTTGTCTTGAAGTATTCAGAGTACAAAGTGCTCGCTGACATTGTGTCTGTGGCCAAAATGAAACTGATTGATTCCAGATGATGAAGGAATTGAACGCAGCCAGGTGTATACCAGGGGACCAATGTCAATGCCCGTTCTAGATGGATTTAACCCGAGATTGAGAGTTTGAGAGGTTGAGAGATTGAGTGATTGAGAAATTTACAGATTGAGAGTTTGAAAGATTGAAACCTTTTTCTGATTCTGATTCAGTGGTTTTGTTTTGAAGGGAGAAGTTACTTTAGAAAAAAAGAATATAGTGCTTGATTGGGTCAAGACCAACTACAATATTTGGCGAGACCAATGGTCGAGTCAGAGACAAGTCTGAGTCCAAATATAAATGATTCCAAGACAAGTCCGAGACAATAGAAAAAGGTCTTGAGTCCAAGTCCGGAAGCAAGTACTACATCCCTGGTAAAAAGTATAGAGGGCTATACTTCCGCATTGTGCGTCCCATAAAGCAGGCGCACTAAAGACCTCCGCCAGCTGAGCCAGCTCTTTCAGGTTTAGCGCGTCGCTAATTTGAATGGGGATTTAATCCTGTGGCTCTTCTAGCCTTTCAAAAAGTAATCGGACAGAATGGATCAAATTCTGATAGATTGCTTCTTCCGCTAGGGGGTCTCAATCAAAACTATAACAAAAGACGGACTTTGACGACATCTTGAAGTAGTGTGGGGATCATGGGAGTTGTTGTGTTCTATGAATTAAAGACTCTCATATTCAGATTGAATTATGTGGAACAAAAAGCTCATTTCTCGCCCCCTCTTTCCTTTATTCTGCTGGAGAGAAGAGGATTCGGGCCTCAGGCTGTAATCTGTATCGCCAACAATTCACTGGATTTTACTAGCGACACAATAAACTGAGGACAATCGCCAGGGCAGTTCGGCATGACGTAATTTGTCTGTAAATCCATAAACAGTATTTTTTTATGCAGCGTGTTAAAAGTCCACAATGACCCAGTGTGAGTTAAAGATGAGACTGACGACAGAAAGCATTTAATGAGTATATGAAAGGAGAAAGAAGAGATACATTTTGTTTTGTTTGTTGTGTTTCCTACTTTAGCTCTTCTAGTCTCAACTAACACACCACACCGGAAAAGCATTCTTTATACTCTATAATAACAACTGTGACAAAACTCTCTACGACAAAAGGAAATTCACACCCTAAGGCAATGTTCACACTTGTTGTCTTTTTTTAAGTTGCCAGTGTCTGTTTTGCATTATAATCCTGTGGAGTAAACCGTGTTCTCATAAAAGTCCTGAGCACCTTTTTTAAAACGCCACGACAACATTTTTTCTGCAGCTGAAAGCTTTTTGAAGTTGAAAAAAGTTAAACTTTTCTGAAAAAAAACCCCGCCCTACATCAAGCGCTTTTTTGACAGCCAACCAATGACAAGCGGAAGAGCGAGACCTGTCGTTTCAATAACGACAAGAACAAAATGGAAAAGGTTAGCACTGCTTTGCATAACACTCGTGGATACTGTAGCATGTAGCTGTTGTTATAGCAAGAAAAGATGTTCTCGGATGCTTTTTGGAACTAAAACGCTGCCAGCTTTAACTACAGTAGCGCCCTGGTCATCTTTTCCTATAAAAAAGTGTGATCATGGCCTGAGACTTAAACTTTCTTTTGCTCAGTTTACTTTCTTCACAGAAACAAACCAAAATTGTAAGGAGACTGAGTCAATGGAAAAAAAAATCACAAACAAGAGAGAAAACAGCGCCAGACAGACTGTTAACAAGCCTCCTGGGACTGACTGTCTTCCACACCTGAGGTTGTTGTCCAGTGTTGGCAGGCAGGCAGGTTGGCAGGTGTCCGAGGGCTTCAACACTGACAGAAGCAATGCTGTTTAAGCTCTTTAAATGTCATTTAGAGAACTACGTCATTAGCATTAGCAACTAAACCTGAACGGGAACATTCCAGCTATGAGCACTGAGCAAGACACATGTCGCCAATATAAGATATAAGGCGTTACGGTTTAAATGGATAATAAAAAACATGGTGTGAGACTCAACTCTGTACATAAATATGAACCAGGATTTATAAAACGGCGCTGTGTTTGATTTCTATCCAAGCTTTCTGTAGGATTTCTAATAAAACACTGCCATCCAAACTGTTGACTCAGGGCCTTTTAATAGACATGGGCATTACTTTTTATAGTGGGAAGGAGACACGTTGCCAAAGCCAAATGGTGCCATCATGATCCCATCCTGCCAGACGCTCATTACGAACACTTGGAATTAGAATTGACTTCAGGTTTCTACTGCTGCCATGTCACTGCTGCAGAGGGGAAAGGACTGCCAGAGACAGCCACAAGTCCAAAAGCTCATCAAGAGGTCCAAGAGGAGTAACGGCACCATTTATAAAGCGGCTGCTGCTGTTGTTTTTAAGGACTTAAAGATGGGGTAGGCAATTTTTTGGAAAAGGCACAAACGCCATCATTGTAAAATCCACCCCTCCTCCTGCAGCTCTTCTCTCTCTGGCCTCAGCCCCTTCCCGCATTCAGTAATCCGAAAGTGTACTAGTCGTTCATTTCAATCATCCCCATCATCAAAGCCCCTTGAAGATGACAGACTGTTACTCGAGGCTCTAACTACAGAAACATGAACTTGAATCAGGCGCAGCCGTGAGCGGTCAGCAGAAGGCTGAACTATGAACAACATTTCTCTCAACAGAAGTACATTTACAAGATAATTGCCTGACATCCCGCCTGTGGCTCAAGTGCCGGATGTCCCTCACCCTCCGCTCTCTGTGTGTTGCCGTTCTCAAACTCTGTTCGCTTCGGGAAACAACAAACTTCGAACTAGCGAGCTACATCCTGAAAATGGAACTGAAGAAGATTTAGATAATGTCAGGTCAAGGCAGGTCTGCTTGGTTCTTTCGGGGAATGCAATTGTAGAGATTTACAAAGAATATGTTTACGGCATTTCCTCTCTAATTGGGACGTTTTGGGACCGATTGGTGGGATTGCTGTGGACAAAGTACACACAGCATTATACTGGTAAGAGCTAATGAGGTTTAACCATGTATCAGAATAATTTTTTTTCTCCTGTTGCAGAATGCATCTGTGGTGTAGCCAGACCTGCAAGACTACAAGACTACTCCATCTCTGAAATGACCTGTGATTGGCCGAAAACAGCCAGGAAGAGGCGCAAAGTCTAGTTTTCTTTTAAAACATTTAAATTACAATATGCTGAAAGGTTATTATGGAACTTTTGCCTAACGACACCGAACAAAACCTGCCTAGCACTGCTTTAAAGGTTTGAAGGATTGAGTTCTGTCCATTTTTGTAAGCCAACCAATCACAGCAGGGGGAAGGTGGGACTTTCGTGCCAGAGGACGTTGTGTCTTCCTGGTGGAACCTTTTGCTCAAAGTCACATTGAAATGTGTAATGTCTGTCTAAACATGGCCTCACCATGCAGAACCAAAAGCAGGACAGGAAATCCATGCTGCATCTCCACAGAAGTTGAACTGTTTTCAACTTTTTAAGTTTTTCGCTCGGCCCTGCTGCAAAAACAATGCACCTTTTATCTCAGAATACAAATGGAAATCAGAAAAGTGGATTGTGCTGGTTTGACAGGGTTTCTGTGGAGGATTTTTCTCTGAAAAAAAAAATAAAAAATCTATCACAACTTTACTGACGGTAACAAAAAAAAAGCTGACAACAGCATTTCTTTTTCATTAAGAAAAAAACTGGAAACTTTCAACAGACACCTTTTTAAAGTGTTTTTTTTTAATACTCAAACCATTTTGCGAAGGCTGAGAGACCATCTCGTCGATGTAATCAGAGCTCCTCCGTCAGAGTGACACCTGAGATTATTGAATTATCAACATGTATTCTGTTTAAAGGGTAATTTGGAGTGGATGTAATTAAAGTGAAATTAAATATTTCCTCATTTAGCGTGTGAAAATCCAGGAAGCAGATGGAGGGCCCTCAGAGGTCCCCTGGAGCTGCCTCGGGAGCCGCCGATCTAATCAGCCTGTCAGATGATGAATCATTATATTATTCAAAGAGTTAATCAGCCAAACAGGGTCAGTCAGCGAGTGTCTTATCCAGTGACGACGTGTTGTTTGATTTCATGTTGTTACATAAACTAGTCTTCTTCACCTCCACATGCTGCTCCATTATGATTGTATTTGGTCTCAGTGGGGATCCCCAGAGCTGAATGAGAATGGCATTGTTGTAAAAAAATAAAAAATAATAAAAAGCATTCAGTGTTCATTTAAGTATGTGAAATAGACTCTGTTTTTGACTCTCTTGGAGTTCTTCTTCCTCTTTTCTAGGTTGCTTTGCAGTGTCGGCAGTTTTTGCCGGTGCTGGAATAGCAATCCGAAGACATGCGCACATGTATTGGCATTTGTAAAACAACCAATAGGAACGCTCTCTCTCTCTGAAATGGCTTGTGATTAGTTCATTGTTCATATAAGTGTGTGAAATAGAGACCTGCAGTTGTGCAGTTGGCTGAGCGTGATTTCTTTAACAGCAGAGGCAAAGAGAGAGACAAACTCGATTAAAGGTTTCTGGTCACGGTCCTTGGAGGACCTGAGGCTGAGAGGACGCGACAGATGAGGGGAGGAACTATTTAACCCCCAGCCGATTCCTGTCAGCTCCCGTCCACACTGTGTCACAGATGGTACAGTAGCTGTGTAAAAAAAAAAAAGAAGAGCACACTGGTGCTCAGCAGAGCTCTTGTGTAATGTACCGTTTTCAGAGGGATTTCAAAAACAACTATTTCCTCTCATGTTCCAATATCATTTTCTATCTACTGCCAAATTTGGATATTTGGAAACTTTCTTTAAACCAGGTGTCTTCAACATTTTTGAGTGCTGTAAGATGACTTAGAATTAAGAGCGACAACAGTAACGACCGAAAACCCACGTAAGGAGGTTGGTTGGGGTGGTGGATGGGTCAAACAATATAGGACTTTCACCTAGGAGACCTGGCGTTCATGTCCCGTTCTTGTCCCGCGTGTCACTAAAACGTACATTTTGTAACCCCATCCATGATCTTTTCCTAAACCTAACTGTCCCGTTCTTGTGCCGCATGTCAGTTAAACGTACGTCCTGACCCAGATCATCAAAAAGTGACGCCAAGAGTCCGACAAAGTGAGTCTAAATATGACGCTAAAGAAGACTTTTTGCGTCAATAACAGACTTGACCAAGCGTCGCTTTTTGACGCGATGCGAGTGAGAATGGGTTGTAACATATGTTCCTGGATAACAATCATATAGCTTAATGTTATGACAACCAGTTTTATTTATTTCAACTTTGTCTCTGATGATGAATCCTGTTTGTTCTCTCAGTAACTTATAGTGGATGGTGGAATACCCATGAGCCTCAGCTTCCAATCCTATGGAGAAGAAGAGGTAGTAATTTCAAAATGCTTCGTAGTTGCAGTTGTGAACAAAACATGTTGCTGACTGAATCTTAATCTTTAGCCTCTGCCCTCTGTAAGCAGCGCATCACAGAATTTTAAGCCCAGTGATGGAGTGTTTCTTGCTGAAATGCACCTTAGAAGTTGTAGTTTTTCTTGTCCCCAGGCTTGTATCATTGACTTCTTATCAAATAACCAGATATTTTCTAACAGTTATTTTTAGTGCCTACTGATGATTCAATCTGTAGAAGAGCTCCAACTGTGAGTCACCTAACATTGTCTATGGCAACAATGTACAGTATGTGGCTTTTACTTCTGGAACCTGAAACAGCATTTCTCCTTTACAACTTTATTAGTATTAAACACAAAGTAAAGCTGAGGCTGTTGGGGATGTCATTAGTTTTGCAGGTATTTGATCATAAACCATAAAGACGTTAATGACGCTAGGTAAAATAGCAAATAAATAAAGACATCCATATGTACGTTGTGGCTGTTCTGCATTGAATTGAATTGAAGCCAAATTACGTAAAATGTATTCATCCAGAGAGCTGCGACCCTGCTCTCGGCAGAGCTGCAGAACATAATCAGCTGAACATGAAACCACATGTCAACCTGTTACAGCACAACACACAGCCACACGTTCTGCAGCTCAGCTCGGATTAAAGGTTAATTATGTTTATTAAGGCCGACATATTAACATTAAAGAAGCTAATTATATTTCCGCATATGCACACAATAAAACAAACCTCTTCAAATGTCTCCATAAATTAAAGCCAAAACTGTGCATATTCAGACTGCTCACCAGCGTTCAGCGAACAGTCCCTGCTGAATGTGGAGATCTGATTTGCATAAAAGACAAATGTGTTGTGCATTTCCTTTTTGTTTTCACCTAAAGTGAGTTTGTCAGATTATTCTCCCCCACCTGGATCATAATTCTCTATCATGCAGGACATGAATATGTAGAACGCTACATTTGGACATTTGCAATTCTGGTCCTATCTGCTCATACAAACACAAGCTGCTGCAGTGTGTGTGTGTGTGTGTGTGTGTGTGTGTGTGTGTGTGTGTGCACGTGTGAACCACTTGAAAATGGTGGACCCCATAATTGGGCAAAAAAAGGTCGGACCCCTCAAAGGAGAAAAAACGAGTGTGTGTGTGTGTGTGTGTGTGTGTTTGTGTGTGTGTGTGTGTCACACATTTTTCTGAACTACACTTCAAAAGGAAACAATATTTCCTTTTTTACTTAACTCCATTTATCTGACAGCTGGAGATTCACATTTTACATTTAGTGTGAGGAGAGCTCAAGAAAATGACGTCTGGTCAATATTTTATCTCTAAAATGTCAACGTTTCAGGAGTTAAGAAAAGCAGCCTTATTTATTTAAATAGGTTTATCTGAAGGTTTGAGGCAGAGGTTTTAGAGAAGCTTGTAATCCTTCAACTGATCTGAAAGCATGAAAATCCTCAAAACTGGAGACATTAAACACAGTGCTACAATAGGTTATGAATACAGCGTTTTACTTTTTCATTCAGAACAAGGTTCTACACATATGGTAGATATCTGTAATTTTTCAAAAGAGGATAACAACTTTCTGAGTGGGCGTCACCATAGCAGCAGGTGACTGACAACTGAGAGCAGCCATTGCTAGTTAGACTATATCCTACAAGTTATGTGTTCACCCTAATAACCATTAATAGTTCAATCTGTCAGTCTGTCTCTTTACAACATTAAACATCTGGGAGTATTTCACTGGGAAAATGCATGTCTCCTCAACAAACAGACCCGCTGATTAAAACCAGTAAAAACACTGAAAAAGAAGAATAAGAAATCAGTGTATCTCTGACGCTGTTCGGTGTAGGGGCTGTGAGTTGAGGGGCTGTGAGTCGAGCTGCCACTTACGTTTGCTCAGCTTGTTTCTCTGATTACTAAATCCTTCATTTGATTTATTATATATAGTCCAAAACTACCAATATCTGAAAAGTGCATCTTAAAAATGTGGCTTTAAACTGTACAAAAACTCAATTTATGACAGCTTCTGGCAGACAACCATAACTCTGAGGCATGCACAAAGGGAATATGACCCCATCAACAGGCGACCAAATGTAACGGAGCATTACCGTGAATAGATTTACAGATGTCTTTGGGTCTGAACATTGTTGGAAACATTTAGGATAATGTAAGTACACAACATTGTGTACTTACATTACACAACTCAAAAACATTCAACAGGTACACCCCCAATTTGCCTATATATGTCAGTCTCTCCATTGACATACATTGTGCCGTATTCTTGATCCAAGCACCAATTGTAGGTGGCTCCATTTTCATCCAAGTGAGAGCTATAGTCCTTTTGGCCTGTAGTATTGCAAAATCAATGAATTTATATTCTTGGGGTTTCAGATTTGGATTCGTTGAATACAAGTGCAAATACAAGTGTAGGTTGCATTATGGGAAATGTAGGATCCAGTGTTTTTGGAGCTTGACCAAGAGAGAAAGAATCGGAGTATTTCAACCTCTGCTGCTTTGATTTTGAATCTTTATATTGTTGTCTCTGGCCATCTCCCTGCGTTAATGAAATAGTGAATCACCATGTCTTTAATTAAAAAGAGATTACCACCAGTTATAAAGTAAATAACAGCCATTAACTGGACTCTGAACTGAGGACACCAAGGTTAGAAAATAATCTTATTTTGCATGGTCTTGTTTTTGAAAAATCTCCCGTATCTTCTCTTTTACATCCCTCCCTCGTTCAATGACTTATTAATGAAGGAGCCGGTGAATTCCGTTCCCTGTATTCCCTCCTCGGCAGTAACATGCAGTAATCAGCTCAGTATCAGACGAAACCTGCATGTAATGGCTATGGCGGTAGACGCTGCCAAATGACCTGCATTAAAGGCTCTCGGGCACTCTTTAATCTCGTATTAAATGGAATTTTTGCAGAGAAAATGTAACCGTTCTTCAATGACATTACATTTGCATTACACTGCATCTGTTTAACTGATGCTGTTATCAAGTGCTGGGTGTAATCTGGAGCAATTAACAATGTGTGATTTATGTTTACAGGGTCCAAATAAAACTGCAGGAACATACTGAAGCCATATGTCGTTTATTATACATGATGACGACATGTTCATGTTTCATTGTGTTATATAGATACACATATACCAGCCTTTAAGTTGTAAGGCTGATGTGGTAAAAACAGATCTGAAGATATCAACCATTTAGTTGATTAATTAGGGGTTAAAGTTAAATCTTTTATTCTAACAGAAAGTGTTCGTAGAGCGTGATTCACAGTTGTATTTATTTGTCCCTTTTATGAAAGTTTTTATTTCAAATTTCTTGTTCTCTCAACATTTTTTTCAACGTTTTTGTCGCTTATTTTGATCTTTTTGACACTTTTTTATGAGGTTTTCGTAAAATTTTTTAAAGGGGTGATAGAATGATTATATAGGGTATTTCACACTGTTCCTTAAGGTCTCCTAATAGGGTATGTAACATTGGTTGGGCTGAAAATGGCTTGGGTGCTGTTCTACGGGCCCTAATGCAACCCTGTGATTAAGCCCTGGATGAAACGAGAGCTTTTCTCCCAAATATGGTATGCTCATGAATATTTAGATGAGCTGCGCACTGATTGGTTGGTTGAAGCACACACACACACACACACACACACACACACACACACACACACTGTAGCAGCTTGTGTTTGTATGAGCAGACAGGACAGAGTTATGAGTTGCTGTTGTGCTCTGGGTCGGGACGTACGTTTAACTGACATGCGGCACATGAATGGAACAGTTAGGTTTAGTAAAAGATGGTGGGTGGGGTTACAAAATGTACGTTTCAGTGACAGGCGGGACAAGAACGGTATAAGAATTCTGGTCACCTGGGTGAAAGTCCTGTATTTGTTTGACCTATTCACTACCACAACTTGCCGTCTTTTATACTACTCACTAACGTTGTCACTCTTAATACTACGTCAACACAGCGTTGCGGTCGCTCTGCTGCCCGGTGCGTTCCGTACAGACAATAAAGGGTGATTTTTGCCTCAGTATCTGACGGTGAGAGCCACTGACCACACATCAGTATTTGATGAGTTAGGAATGAGAACAGGTTGTAATAGCTGACTTGACTGGAGCTGCAGCGTTCAACAGAGTCACACTTCCTCTGTCACAAATCATTCCACAGTGATGAGAATCAACACTTGTCCTTTATTTATGCTAATCGTCAGCCTCCCATTGGGTCCATTTTAGATTCACACACTGTCTCCTCTTTTATGTTGGATCTGTGGGCGCACCGTATCTGGATACTGATGATACTCTGTGTGTGTGTGTGTGTGTGTGTGTGTGTGTGTTTTATGTAACCCACTTCTCTGTCTTTACTTACATGTGTGTGAATCCCTTTTGTGTGCTCTTTTTCAGTAGTGTATCTACAATCTGTTCAGGTCCTTGACTTTACTGATAATTTCCTTGAAAGGATTTAAATGACATAAAGGCACAGAGAAGAGAGGAAAAGGGAGACTGGAGGGAATGAACAGAAAGTGAGTTCTGACATCATCCTGAGGCTGAACACAAACACGAGGCCCCCAAAACCATCCAACGATATAGGTCGGTTTATTCCTACCCTCTAATGCAATACGACACACAAGAGCGCTTTCTCGCCTCATATCTAAACCAGAGAACGTAACGGTCGCGGTTTTAAACACGTCATTAACGTTGTGACATGGCCGCAGTTTGGTTATGTTGAGGCACAAAAACTACTAGGTGTAGAAAAAGATGGTGGTTTGGGTCAAAATCAGACGTTGCGCATGTGACACAGAATGTAGTCTCGCATTGCCAGACCTTCCTCCACAGAGCTGCGGAGGAAGGTCGGGCTAGTCCACACAGCATTCTGGGATGGGAGAAAAACGTGCTCTGGTTTATTGGCATTTCTTTAATCCAATCACAATAATCTTGGACGGCGCTAAGCGCCGGACGGAGCCACGGTGCCTCTGCAAAATAGCCTTTGGAAGGAACTTGTTTTGGTGGAACATGTGTACGTTCAAAAGTTGTTTTAGTCGTGCAACAGAAAACTCAGATTGGACAGATAGTCTAGCTAGCTGTCTGGATTTACCCTGCAGAGATCTGAGGAGCAGTTAACCATAGTCCTCAGACATCCACCGGAGTTTAAAATGCCAACACAATGAAAGAGGAAGGTACCGGACATCCAGCCAAAATGTGGGACATCCGGTGGAATTTCCCGCGGCATCTGAACAAGCTCGTAAATTTAACATCATCGATATAGACTACACAGAAAGTGACGTCGCTGATTTTGTTCCGTTTGGTCGTTAAAGTAAGAAAAATATGCAGTTTACTTTTATATTCAAACGGGACACGAACCCCGGACTCCCACGGGTGAAATTCCTGTACCTCCTTACCTTTTATACTTTGTCACCTTACTTCCTGCTTTGCTCCCGTCATAATTATATAATAATATCTTCATATATAAGGGCATTATAGGCAGGCTCCCATGTTACGTATCTGAATTTCTTTCTTTTACACAGAGTACTTATGGTTTTAATTAATGGCACTTTTATTTAATTTAAATGCACTGGAGTTATCTTTGCCTCTTTTTTGTGTTTGTTTTGTGATTGTAAATTGTTTTATATGTATAACTAATTTGTTCTGCTATCTTGGCCTCTTGAAAAAGAGATTTTATATTTCAATGAGACTAACCTGGTTAAATAAAGGTTAAATAAAAACATTACTACAGCCACTAGGGGGCGCCACCACTATAAACATAAATATGAGTTGTAATTGCTGCTTGAACAAACGTGGCCGTTTTTTGGGGGGTAGGACAGTCTCACTGGTTGTTTTGAGGCAAAAAAACTGTGGATGAATTCCTACGAATGATGTGAGGCAATCGCTTTCTGTCTGAAATCCGATGGTGTTCGGGGCTCTAATAATGTCACTCTTCCTCCATAGCTACAGACAGCCATCATAATGCACCTCAGAGCATAATGTACGAGCATGTGGTGTTCCTTCCCTTGGCCTTTATGTTCTCATATAGCTGAAAGTCCTGTTGTGCTTTAACACACATTTCTCGTGTCTAACAAATCCTCAAATGTAGATTATAGATTATACTTTGATGTCTAAATATATGATACACATGTGATTCATTTAAAAATAATATAGCATTCTGTTTCAGGAAAACACTGGAAAAAAAACTCTGAATGACCAGGAAGAATATAAGTTCTAAGTATGTAAGTACATATTACCATAAATAATACACCAAATACTATCCGTGATGGTGCATTGATATCACCTCAGATCACCTGCTTCATGGTTATTCACTCGTGTAAATTCAGAAATGAAATCAATCTTTCTATTTTTTATCCACATTTGACAGTGAGCACTGTGTGTGTGCGTGTTTGTCTGTGTGTGTGTGTGTGTGTGTGTGTGTGTGTGCGTGCGTGTCTGTCTGTGTGTATGTGCGGGTCCGTGTGTGCGTGCATGTGTACTGTATGTATGTGTGTTTGTGTTCCCATAAATCTTCATTCATCATCCTCGCAGCCTCCTCCTCCTCCTCTGTCTACATCAGCATCACTGCCCTTCATCTCCTCTCCATCTTCTCCCTTCTCCCTCTCCCTCTCTCCCTCTCTCTCTTCACCATTCATACTCTACCTCTCTCTCTCTCTCTCTCTCCCCTTCCTCCTTCCTTTCTCCTTTCCTCCACCCCACTTACCCATTATTCACCTTGTTGCCTCTTTTCTTTTTCATATCCCCCCCCCTCTCTCTCTCTCTCTCTCTCTCTCTCTCTCTCATCCCTTCTTCTCCCTTCATTATTCCTCTCTTTCTCTCGTTCTCCCACTCCCGCCTCTCTCTGTCTGTTATTCACCTTGTTGCCGCTCTCCCCCTCTCCTCTGTCACTCCCCTGCTCACTCACTCATTGATAGAGGAGGCGATGTGACCGGCATGCCGATCGGCTAATCATTATTCTGCCGGCGAGCGGCAGGAGTCAGGGTGGAGTGTCAATTCACCTCCATCTATCTATCTCTCTCTATCTCTCTCTCTCTCTCTCTCTCTCTCTCTGAACATTAGGATGGTGTGGTGGTAAAAGGACGACGGCGAGGGATGATGAAAACAACGATAGTCCACCACTGAGACAACGTACACACAGATAGAGATGACACAGAGTCAGTGCGTGCGATGAAAGTGAGGAGGAACAAACATTGAAACGTGTTTTGTACTGGAATTCCCTTTTAATATTATCATCATGCGTATTTCTCTGATTCTTGTGACTATGAAGTAGTAAAGTAGAGGGCAGTCTGGCTTACCGGATGTGCAGTGCTGGGATAAAGCCTGGCGAGACGCGCCGATGTCAGGCGTTATCCTCCCCTTCCGCTGTCTTCCGATATCTATTTTGCAAGGGCACCGTCACTGCATCCAGGGCTTAGCACCACTCAAAACCATTCTGATTGCTTTGACGAAATGCAAAAAAGCAAGACAACATGGGTTTTGGGTGCAAAAATCTTAATTTGTAAAGTAACTAGTAACTAAAGCTGTCAGATTAATGTAGTGGCGTACAAAGTGGGATGAAAAGAAAAGACTCAAGTAAAGTACAAGTATACCTCAAATTTGTACTCAAATTGAGCGTCAGCGTCAGTTCTGGCAGGCCAAGTAGTCAAGACGCTGCTAACCGCTATTGGCCAACAACACGGTCTCATCAGCTGAACTGCATCAGCCGAGCTGCAACAGCTGATCTGCATTAGCTGGTCAAATCCCCTTGCTGCTAAATGGCTACACTCAAACCCGCCTCCTCCCCTGCTCCACCTTGTCGGGTATAACGTGGCATTTGCTTCTATGTCATCGTTGCTGCTCTGTTCATATGGGGGAATAGTTTAGCTCTCCCAGTCTTAAACTGTGTGAGCGTCCCCTAATGCTGCTCTCTGCTTTTTCATGGTGCTCATGAAAGGTCAGGGGACTCCTCTGAACAGAGCCATGAAGGACAGAACATTCTTCTGGACCTGACAGAAGTACAGTTCTTGAGTAAATGTACTTAGTCACATTCCAACGCTGAAAATCTGAGGTTTTTGCTCACAGGGATTACTTTTACTTATTTTTCCGTTTATTATTGGAAGCTGTGGCCAATTTTAATATGAACATCCGACACGTTAACATTACATATATGACAGAAAATAAGGACAAGCATAATAGATCTCCTATAAAGGCCAGATGTATTCCAAATCTCAGGTGGACATGGAAAGTGAACACTAATAGGGTCCACTGGAACGTAGCTCTGGGGCTAAATGTAGCCTGAAAAGCTAACCCTAAACCCTAACCATAACCCTATTTCACGGCCACATGCACCAACATGCATATACTTTGCTGCTATAATAATGTGCTGAATATCGAGTACAGCCCCTGTAATAAAGACACCAAAAAGTCTGTTCCATTACTATGTTTTCATAATTTTTCAACCCTCAACTTTCAAGTTTCTCCTTCACTTATTGAGTGCAGTACTTGAGTAAATATACTGCGGTTACATTCCACCCCTGATCTTGCTGATGGTATGATCCTAGCTGGTGAACTACATTTTAAGACAGAGGTTGAGTGTGTAAAGTAATGTCTTTGAGCTGTAGCTGCAGAATAAATAGGTTGTGGTTTTCATTGCAATCGGTGCTGATATATCCTACACCCTCCGGCCTCTTTGTCCCATCGTCACACCTTATCATCCTCACCACCTCACTGCTATTGATCCCGTTTTAAAACAGCAGCACTCAATTTGTTCCCATTCATTATCTGTCTGTGGTTTTCTTTTTTTAAACGTGGGTGTCACCTCCCATCACATTCACCTCCCCTGTTTCCTCCTCGCTGTCATCCCTCGCTCCTTATCCGGGGATAAGGGCTTGTTTGTGTGCTGCAGTACAAACAGTTGGAGTTTTTTTGGCTCTTGTGACTGCAGATTCGCCAGAAGCATTCACGCTTCAGCTCGCTTGCAATGTGCCTCGAGTCTTTCACAGGAGAAAAAATCATTACAGGCAGTTGATCACTGAACACTTCTTAAATGTAGAGCAACTGTTACTTTTTCCTAAGCATTGGTGTAGTCTACGTGATACACAGGTTTATAGGCTACCCACTAGGAAAAGTCAAGGATTTCCATTTACCCACTTACAAAAGCGCAAGGGTAACGTTACGTAACGACGATTGTTTTTTGTGACAGAACTTTCACACTTTCGTTCATAAATTTCTTGCATCTGTGTTGCAAGTCGCGTAGGAACAACAACACAGTTGCTTCGCGGTCATTCTCTGCGCATATTTGAAATTAACTAATGTGAATCACTAAAGGAGATATAAAAATGTAAGCAAATTTAAATTACACTCTTTCATTGTATTGGTAAGCCTGCCCATGAAACTATACTGCTTCGAGTCTGCTTCGAGTGACACTGCAGCTGACGTTAACAGTAAGGAGACCAGGGACAGTTGTAAAACTTTTTGCAAACAACCTTTTGTAGAAAATGCCGTCAGGAAGTTTTAAATGTGGCTCCCTTTTTTAGCAAGAATGGAGGGAAACTAACTGAGCATGAGCACAGTGAGTGTCATCACTCTAGGTTGTTTCTGATTGGAGGAATTCAAGATGTTACAACCATCCCCTGTTACAACTTTCCCTGGTCTCCCTACAGAAACTACAGAAAATGAGCCAGATAAGGCTGATGCCATACACTGTAACGTTATAACATATGTATATGTACTGATTTGAAGGACTTTTTTTGCATGCACCGCCATTTGTTTACATGTCCTCCTATCACGAATTATGCAAGACAAGGTGTCATTTTAAAATCGTTAAACAGAGAGGTATTTTGCTGTTCTACATGGGATGCTGTCAATACTGGCTGTGGCTCAGGTGGTAGAGCAGTCGCCTACCA
Organism: Sander vitreus; assembly: GCF_031162955.1. NCBI lineage: Eukaryota > Metazoa > Chordata > Actinopteri > Perciformes > Percidae > Sander > Sander vitreus. The sequence continues at coordinate 3,396,648 of NC_135868.1, forward strand.
ATCGAAAGGTTGGTGGTTCGATCCCTTGGAATTGTTCTTGGGCAAGACACTGAACCCCGAGTTGCCCCCGATGCTACGCCATCGGAGGTAAATGAGTGTGAATGTTTATCTGATGAGCAGGTGGCACCTTGTACGGCAGCCTCGGCCACAGTGCGTGAATGGTTCCTGTAATATGTAGAAGTGCTTTCAGTAGTCATTAAGACCATAAAAGCGCTATATAAACACAATCCATTTACATTACAAAATCGAGTAGTAGAAGAACTTGGTTTTATTCCCGGCGAGAAAAAGGACAGGAACGATGAAGGCAGAGCAGTGTCCAGGTGTATTATAATTCATATCACACTCTCAGCGCTCAGCAAAAACATCCAAATGTAATTTTATTTGTCGATGTTTTGTAGCAGCAGTCGTTTATCTCAATCTGCCTCAGACATCTGCAGCATCATGTCAGAGATGCAGTTACATGTCCCACTCTCTTACTATAAAACACATGTGCTTCACTCTGCTTTCCTTCATCATATATCTCACATAGACTGGAAGGATCAAATACTCCTTTATGGGTCGAGGATAGTTTAGGCAAAACAGAATTAACTAAGAACCCACTGATTTATCTGAAAAATGTCTTTCATCTCTTAAGGCTACATTTACGTTGCTATGTTTTGTTTTTAATCAGAGTTTTGAACTAAAAGCGATCTCCGTGCTCACAAGTGTTTTTAGGTCAAGTAGAAGAACTAATCTTTGTTTAGACTAACATGCCAAAACCGCATATCTCATTAACATTCTTGTATATTGGGCATAAACAGGAGGCGGCATGTATAGTCCTTCCGTCGCTTTCACACGAATGTTTGGTCCGTATAAACTGAACCCTGGAGTGTTTTAGTCAGATAGTCCGGTTGGTTTGGGCTGGTGTGAAAGCTTAGTTGAACTCTGGTTGGCTTAAAAACGGGGGGTCTCAGTTTGCTTTCAAGTGAATTAGAGTTCAGTTCACTTTAGGTGAGAGCGCGATCCGACCCAAATACAGGAAGTCAACCAAAACAGAGCATTTACTAGCCTGCAGTTTCAACCTTGCACACAATTTAGAGACGTATATATGATTTAAGGGACGATACCTTTCAGATCCAAAAGTTGTACTAGCACACATTGCTGGTCGTCTGTTTGACATTATCATCACAAGGCTGTAGTACGCTTTTCTCTTTTCTCTGACTCGTCTTGGACTCGTTGGTATTTGGACTTGGACTGGTCTCAGACACGGCCATTGGACTCGCAACATATTCTAGTTGGTCTCGACTGAGTCCAGCACAATATTCCTTTGTTTTAAAGTAACTTCCTCCTTCAAAACAAAGCCACTGATGAAGAGCGCTCAGAAAACAGGTATTAGTTTAATTCAAAATCCATCTAGAACAGGCATTGACATTGTTCGCCTTGTATACACCTGGCTGCATAATATATAATATACATTATACTTTTCACCAGGGCTGTAGTACTTGGACTCGAGTCTGGACTCAAGACGTTTTTCTATTGTCTCGGACTTGTCTTGGAATCGTTTGTATTTGGACTCTGACTTGTCTCCAACTCAGCCATTGGTCTCGCCAAATATTCTAGTTGGTTTTGATCCAATCAACAAAAACAAAACCATTGAATCAGAATCAGAAATGGTTTCAATTTCTCTAACTCTCAATCTGTAAATCTCTCAATCTCTCAATCTGTAAAACTCTCAATCTTTGGTTAAATTCCATCCAAACCATCTAGAACGGGCGTTAACATTGGTCCTCTGATATACACCTGGCTGCATCAAATTCCTTCATCATCAGGAATCAAAGATTTTCACTTTGGCCACAGAACAATGTCAGCGAGCACTTTGTACCATGGATTCTTCAGGACAAGTAACAGGTTCAAGAATGGGAACATTTCCATTTTATATTTTACGTAAATAATGTGGCCTAATTTGTGTCTGTGGCCTGGTCTTGACTTGGTCTTGACTCGTCCTGGTCTTGGACTTGTCTGAGACTCGACAAAGGTCAGACTTGACTACAGCCATGCATCATCATCTCTCTCCGCCACTCGCTGTCTATCAGCTGCTCACATTGTTCGCCTTCTTCTAAAATATTAGAAACACTGAAGCAAAAGCAGAAAAAAAAACACCAAATTTGGTGTCGGCAAGTTTCTCTCAGATATTCTGTCCAATAAACTGCCTCGACCGTGTGACATTTGTTTACAATGGTGTTTGACAATAAATATATAGAAATAAATGATAAATGAAACAATGTTGCAACTTCACCCAAAAATCTACCGATGTATAGGTTTGAAAGCGCCCTAAGAATCCTGTAAGTGGAAATAAAGGTTTTACAATCTTGAAAGTAATCTCACCTCAACGTCCATCTGGTAGCTGTTCTGGAGCTTTCAATCAGCAGATGCAGTCTCAGTCACCTCGTTTGGTGACAGATGTGGCTTTACAGACATTTCTGTCTTTGGGTTTTTTATTATTATTATATTAAAACTGTGGCTTGGGCGTGTTAAAATAAGACAAAAAATGGTGGTATCACAGATATGAAGCCTTGTGATATACTGCATACTAACTGTATATAAGTATTAAATGTAAATAAGTAGGTGAGTAAATAAATGAATGAAATAAAAAAAAAATGTATATATCTATATCTACAGTATATCTATATCTATATATATAAATGAGCAATGCATTTTCATGAATGGGTTCGTATGATATCCTATGAAAAGTTATGCACACCAATTTGTATGATATCCTATATATGATATGCTCCCTGAGCATCGTCCTATCAGCGGCTGTTGCTGGTTGAGTTTAGCCGACAAAAGGTGACTGAGCCGGGTACAGGGCTCCGTGAGATGAATTTTTCCCCCCTGGGAAGCAAACTCCGCTCCCCTGCTTGAAACCCCAGTTTATGAAATTGCATATATGTTATATGTTGATATGTTGTATTATATGTAGGCCTACAAACATTCATGAGAACAGCCTAGAATGAGAAATGGTGGAGAGATTATCTCTGCACCAGGGATTTTGCTGGTATAAAATGGGGAAATCTAGTGTGTGTGTGTGTGTGTGTGTGTGTGTGTGTGTGTGTGTGTGTGTGTGTGTGTGTGTGTGTGTCTGCTCCTACACACTGTGAAGCCCCAGGGGAGTCCTCTGTTTAGAGAGAGAGCAGAGAAGAAAACGGCAGAGATAGATGAGGACGTATTGAGAAACAGACAGAGATATGGAGTGCAAGCGAGAGAGAGAGAGAGAGAGAGAGAGAGAGAGAGAGAGAGAGAGGTGGAGCGGAAGAAAGGATGAGAGAGGAAAAGAAGAGGTTAGTGTGGTCGAGCGTGGAGAGGTTAACAGACAGTGAGGGAGGCTGAGGTTCAGTTTTTTTATGTGATCAGCTTCTCCGTAACACTCAAACTACCAAAATGCTCTAACGACTAGTAACAATAGTGATTTTTCGGGGACAGCAATAAACATCACAATCCTGCACACCAGGGGTCTTCAATGTTTTTAAGGCTAAGGACCCCTTAGCTGAAAGAGTGACCAAGTAGGGACCCCCTACTGCTGTAGATATATTGTATATAATTGAGTTGCATATTAAACTGGGCCGGATGGATGGAAATTAATGGATATTATTATATATTGTATAATATTTTAACGTTAAACATACAGTGAATCCTTAAGCTTAACTGTATCAAGCTATCATATGGCTACCTCACCTATAGTAAGCTTATCTTCAATGTGTAAATGAAATGTTTAGTTTTTTTCACAAAAAGTCCATTTTACCTAGCTGATGTTGGTTAGATTCGTATTAATTATTATTTTTAGACATTTTAGTTTTTGAAAAAAAATAAACCCTAACATAATTTTGCGACCCCTCCTGCGCTAACTCTGACCTTCCCTTGGGGTGATCTCTGCTCTGCACTGTAGTTGCAAAAACACAAAAGCATCCAGTGTTTCGGCTCGTAACTTTTTGCCGTCACAGCAAAAAAAGAAAACGGTAGTTACTGGATGTTCATTTCTATGAGTACAAGACCTGCGAGGAGGGAAGCGCGGGTTAGACAGTACATGGACGAGAGGGTCACATCCTTAAAGCGTCATTCTCGCCAAAATGCAACCTAGTCAAACTTTCGCTTAAAAGCACAATTAGGACAGAAGCGCCACTTTTAAGATTGACCGTATTTTCGTTTTCGGTCAAATGGCCTTTTGAATGGGAGTGCTAGGGGCTAACTATGCTAGCCTCAAAATAGCTATTTTTAAAACACTACGAAGGCTCGACACAACATGAAACTTTGCTCCAAGTATCACCAGGGTCTCTACACCTTAACGAAAGCATTGAGAATATTGTTTGTGTACACAGAGTTTACTAAAAAGAAAGGTTTTGAACAACTCACTGTAGCTGTTGGTTTTTCCGGTCGCCATCATCTTGCCAGTCAAAAAGAGTCGATCTCCGAATGCAACGTAACACGGAGGAGAGTAAAGATGGAAAGCTCCTTAAGCTTAGTTCCATATAAATGCCCGGGTAATTGGTTGTTTTGTCGTTGGTGAAAAACAATATTGACTTTGTAGTTTAAAAAGGAGCCTCATATAGGAATGACATTTCCTCCTACGGAGTCTGTTCATTCACATTCGGAGATCGACTTGTTTTGACTAGCAAAGATGGCGGCCAGCGGAAACAACAACAGCTACAGTGAGTTGTTCAAAACCTTTCTTTTTAGTAAACTCTGTGAACACAAACAATGTTCTCAATGCTGGAGTTCATGTGTAAAGGCCCTGGTGATACTTTTTCATGTTAAATTGTAGTTTTCTACTGATACTCTCTTTCAACTAACTTTAAAAACTCTCTAAGGGTCTTTCACAATGTGTTTATTGCACCAGTTGATTACAAAACAAAAAAAAACAAAAAAAAAAACTGTATATTGTGCAGCCCTAGTTCTGATCACGCTCTAAAGTGGAGCTCTCAAGACCCCCCCCGCCCAATGACGTTGAACCCAAAGGTACTCCCTTGGGCGGGACTTCAACCCGTTCTCATTCCGAACTCGTAAAATAAGGACGTTTGGACAGTGGCTGTCAGCGTCTGAATATATAGTATATAAAAATGCAGAGGCGATACAGACATTTCATACACACAGACGTTTATAATGCCAACCTGCCGATGCACATTCAATCCGCATTGCACCTGTTCAGGTTCTGTGTCAATTTTCTGTCAGTCGTACAACTGTTAATACACATATTTCACAGGACAGCCTGGTTTCAATTCCTGTGCGTAATTGGTCGATCCAATCTTCTATCGGGAGCTGAGTTAGGAAAACTGGACACATCAGTGTTACACACAAAATCTATACGGAGTATAAAGGGAATACTGTGTAAATGACACCTGTGCACAGTCGGAGAAGCATGTTGCAACTTCAGCCCGCAGCCGCCTTGGGCTTGTGGGAAATGGTATTTGTTAAAGGCTGCTTACAGCAGACAACATGAAATGAATTCACTTTCTTTTGACTTTGTTTTGTAGAAATCTGCCATCTCTGTCGAGCGAGGTTATGTGTAAGGTTGGATTTTTGGTCATTTGTGTTACTAAAAATGTCAGAGTGAATTTGAATTAATGTTTTCTTGCTTCTGGAAAAGATACTGGAAGTGGTTTCTATACTGTAGAAACACACATTGCTTGTAGGGTTTTCTGCCCCCGAGGCAAAGAAAAAAAATGCAAAGCTGTGAGAAAACAAGGTTTTGGTGCTCAGAAATAGAGGAAATGAATTAAAATGGAGATTTTATACAGTGACTCATACGGCGCGCGCACACACACACACACACACACACACACACACACACACACACACAAACAAACATACTGCTGTTAAAACTCCCTGGTGAGTGATTTCTCCCTGAATCTCTTTCACTGTCAGTACTGGACTGTTCACAGAACTCACTGTGGACTGTAATGAAAGCGTGTGTGTGTGTGTGTGTGTGTGTGTGTGTGTGTGTGTGTGTGTGTGTGTGTGTGTGAGAGTGTGTGAGAGTGTGGTTCGTGGTTCAAGTATTCAGTATACTTGAGGCAGTTTGTTTTCTCTGGTCTTTGAAGACTGAGTTTATGTGTAGTGTGTATGTTACAGACACGAATTTACCTGCAAGTGTGTGTGTGTGTGTGTGTGTGTGTGTGTGTGTGTGTGTGTGTGTGTGTTGGGAGGAAGCTGCACACACATGTATACACTAACTAACACAGTGGAGTGGGCAAGAGACACCAGCAGAGAGAAAGAGGGAGTTTTCCATCCACCTGTTCAGTGTGCACATTGGATTTTTTCACATAAAAAATCCAATTGAAAATGTGTGAAATGAAACCAGAGACAGTATGCAGGAGTCGAGTCAAAGAGGTCTTCTTCTCAATAAAGAGAAAATAACAGTCGCGTGTCGTGGAGGATAACATGAAATTTGATTTACACTTTCTCACGGCTTTCTCTTGTATATCTTCTACCTTGCATCTTTGCTGAATTAAAATCAAATTAATCAGGAATCTGAAAGTGAATTTATTCAGCTCATTATTTATGAAAGCCGCAGATGACCTTTTGTCCGTAAAAAGTAGAGAAACGAGAGATGTTCATTAAAAAATATCTTAACTGTCAGAAAACGTAATGTGGTTTTGGTGCAGTACTGTGGTTGTGTCACTAGGTGGTGCGTCTCTCTGTTTAGTGGCGTGGAGTTACAGGTGTGTGCTGTCAGAAACAAACAAGAATGAAATAAGCACGCAACTAGTAAAGACTTGGGTTGAAACACCAGTCCCCTTAAAGCTTTAGTGCGGAACTTTTTGATATTAATGAACACCCATTACATTCAAGCTATTAACAAATGAGTTGATACAAAGCTAATTAAGACTATCAGCTCCACACAACTCTCTCTGGATTTCTCAGTATGGCTGTGTTCAGGAGATTGTGGCGTCCGGCGAGATAATGACCTCTTCTGAAGAGTCCATCATGTGTTTTTAATCCTCCGTGTCCTCCTTGGCTACTGGCAACTGCGTGGAGGAGGGGGGTGAAGCGCGATCAGGGAAGGCTTACATCATGTGGATGCACCAACAGAATTGTTGTCATTGCTTAGAATTCCTCATGGGGGAGACAGAAACTACGCACAAGATTTGTGTGTAAGTGACTGAAAGGAACAACAATCTTTGAAATTGGTCCAGTGTTAAAGCTTTTGTGCGTAACTTTTTGATATCAATGACCGTCTGTTACATTCAAGCCATTCAAGGGGGCTGTGCACGGTCACAGAAGGCTTGTATCATGTGGATGCGCCGAAAGTGTTGTTATCATTACTTAGAATTCCTCATGGGGGAGACAGAAACTACGCACTATAGCTGTGGTGTAAGTGACCATGGAACGGGAACAGTCAATCTTTAGAGCTGATTAGTATTAGCTGTAGCTACTTTTGAGTAATGTGACCGTCTGTTGACATTCAGTGTATCAAGCGGGGCTGTGCATCGGTCACAGAAGAAACTATCATGCGTGGATGCTGTGAAAGTGTTGTCATCGTGCTAGAATTCCTCATGCGACCAAAGTGAGCAACATGCTTAGAATTCCTCATGACAGAAACCACGCACTACAGTCAGCTGGCCACACAATACAATACTTTTAGCGTGTAAAGAGCCAACATATTTTCAGATGTAAATAGGTAAACTATGTGTTTATTTCAACCACAACTAGACTTACTGGTTGGTAAAGTGGAAAGACGTTTTCTTCTTAACTTTTATGCGACATGAACTCCGCTCCCCCCTCTTGAAAGCCCTGTGTTTTAGGACCCAAACATCCACCCCGACCTCCTTCCTGCACGGATCTTCACGTTATCATACAGCAGCAGTCAATGTGGTGCTGACAGTTGTACAGTAAATACGTGGATTACGTACAAATTACAGTGCGTTCCTTTTCGTAGCTACGTATATGTACGCATGGAGCATGAGAACAGCCCCCCCCCCCCCACTGTGGCAGTCTTGAGCAGTAGCTAACTCCTGACTGAGAAGCCAATTGGTTTTAATGTTGATATTTCAACACATTCTCACTCCCAGCATGTAAAAAAAAAGCAAACCACGGACAACAGAAATAAGTCCTCCCAGCCCAAAAAAAATGTTTCTACGTTTTTCAATACGTGCAGACAGTGACGGACTGGGATCAAAAAACTGCCCTGGCATTTGCAACATACCGGCCCTCTTTTTGACAGTAACCTAGCTTGGAAATTTGTAACTCTGCCTTCCGAGTGTATCTTTCCACATACTTTGCCGCAGTACAAGCTTGAATATTTGTGGCTGCATGCATAAAATAACTTACAAATTATCAGTATCAGTATATAGTGGCCCATAGGGGTCCATAGGGGGGGGGCGGCCCTTCTGGCATTTGCCCAAATTCCAGCTGGCCAGTCCGTCACTGCATGCACACATGTCCCAAGACCTCCCTAGGTAGTTGGAGATCACATCCCCCCCACATCACATTCTCTTCCCGATCAGCTTCTGCACCCCGACTGCTTCTCCTGTCATATGGATGACATGTGCGGTGCAGTGCCGCAGGCAGTAACTCATGGTTTGAGTAGCCTATACATTTGAATTGTGCATAAAAAAAAGAAGAAAAAAAACAAACAAAAAACAGGTGGATGGGGGAAACATGCTTGGAGAAGGACAGAGAGAAGGAGGAGGGATTGATTTGAAGGAGGGGGCTCAGGAGACATGGAGGAGATACATTCAGCAGGAGGAGAGGCAGTTGGGGGGGGTTGGAGAGAGAGAGAGAGAGAGAGAGAGAGAGAGAGAGAGAGGAGAGAGATGAATGCAGTCCAGCCTCTCTGCGCTGTGGAGCAGCAGCCAGTCCGACACTGAAGGACACCGAGAGAGGAGAGACTTCCCGGCACAGAAGAGGATAACAAAACAGGAATAAAAAGAGAAGCATTTTCTTCCTCTATCTTAGTCTCTCTTTCTCTTTTTGTGTCACTGGCCGGTTGGATAAATAGAGGACAAACAACAGCAGCAGCAGGAGGTAAAAAAAAAAAAAAAAAAAAAAAAGAATAAAGAAAAAGCAGAAACGAGGAGGAAGAGAAGGAGGTGTTGAAGGTCCGTGTTTTCGTTTCTCCTCTTGCACCGGCGGCCCGAGGAGCCTCACAGCCGATGGTGTCATTGCGACAGCGCTCGGCGAGGGAGTGTGCACGAGCATAGTGTGTGTGTGTGTGTGTGTGTGTGTGTGTGTGTGTGTGTGTGTGTGTGTGTGTGTGTGTGTGTGTGTGTTTAACCAACAGCTGAAGATTCATCTCTCAGGTGGATTTGGAGTAAACCTGGGATTTTTGGTCACGAGGAGTTGCTTGCCAGTGTTTTGATTCTGGTTGGTGTCTCTTGCACCTCCTTTTTCCACCCCCTCCTCTCTCTCTCCTCTCTCCTCCGGTGCAGACGTCTTGCTCTCTGGCTCACTCACTCGCCGCTTGGTCGAGGGACTATCGCTACTGCTCTCTCTCTCTCTCTCTCTCTCTCTCTCTCTCTCTCTCTCTCTGTCTCTCTCTCCAGCCTTCAGCCGGCTCTGCCGTAACTCTGCCGGGGCTACGGCTGCCGTTCGCTGGCTTGCCCACGGAGAGCAGAAGCATATGGGTGAGTGTGTGTGATAGTGTGTGTGTGTGTGTGTGGGTGGGTGGGCGTGCGTGTGCATGTGCGTGTGTGTGTGTGTGTGTGTGTGTGTGTGTGTGTGTGTGTGATTGAGTGTGTATGTGGAATACAGAGAAGGGGGGGGGTGCTCTTTTCCTGCTCTGCTCTGCTGCTTTTTACCCCCTTTTTATTTCTGTTGTATCTTCTCCTTTCACCTCATTTCATCGCTTCTTCATCTCCCTCTCTGTGTTTCCGTGCTCGTTATTCGTTCATTTTCCTCCATCAGTCAGAACCCCAACCCCCCCACGCTTCCCTCTTTTCCTCCTACCTTCATCTTACCATCCATCAGACATTTGGTGCCCTCTTTTTCCATCACTCACCTTCCCACTGCTTCTCTTCTTTTTTTTCCTCTCTTCACGTTTCCCATCTTCTGGTTCCTCCTTTCGCCCTTCTTGCACCATCAGCCAAGCAAAGCACGCAAAGGAAGTGCACGCACACACACACACACACACACACACACACAGTCATCAATCCATACGTTCGTGCGTTGTAGCCTGGAACCTGAAGATTCTGGCGCCTGAAGCTGAGAGGCGTCAGGCTTAACATGAAATCATAAATCTTGGGTCGAACCCCCGATAATCTGTCCATCCCTCTCTTCATCCATCACTCCGTTGCCTCATCACCGCCTCCGACGCACACCCCCATCGACATCAAACATACCCATCATCCTCAACTTCAACTACTTCAAACCCCGGCAGCCTGTTTGCATCGGCCTGATAAACGCCAGTCATGCTACAGTTAGCTTGGTGTTAACAGCTGAGCGTCAGTGTACACCGTGAACCTGACCGACTTCTGTCACACACACACACACTCTGACACACACACACACACACACACACACACACACACACACACACACAAACAGAAACTAGGCGGGAAGTTGATTCATTCACATGATAAATTATTCATCAGTTGAAAAGTGCTCACATCCTAAAACGTCCCATGTGGTCCAATTTGCAGCCGAAATGTTTATTAATTGTTTGGTTGAGTTGGAAGCAGCAGCCTGATTGTTAACGGATCTTTTTTTCTTATCAGCCTCCCTTTTGCCTTCGTAGAGTCCAGATGAATGAGCCGTGTGTTGCAGAATCAAACCACTGAAGACTGAAGGCCTAATCTCAGTGTTCAACCTGTGGCCTACTGTACTGTATACCCGCTGAAACTTGACAGATTTTGATGTTGTATGTGTTCAATATCAGGGAACGGGTAGGGGCTTAAAACGCTAAATGCAGAGTGAGACAGAACATGTTACAGTACAGTCAGCTTTTTTGCGAATGTGTAGATGAATACACTCAATGGAGGGCTGCGCAATTAATCGCAATTTTCTCGACATCGCAATATGGACTAGTGCAATATTCAAATCGCAGGGTGGGGCGCAATACTATGCAGTTTTATGTAGCTTAATTTACCTTAACTGAACAGCTTCGGAGTCATTGGAATGGTTTTATGACTTTTTTTGGGTTGAATGGTGGTCATCTCGCTCCCCCCTAGCGCCTGTGGGCGGAAAAACCACCCTTGCAACTTTCGGCCGACGAGCCGCCGGACTCGGCGTCAGGAAGTATGGCGTGATATCAGGTCTCGCGATGTAACGAATTGCTTCACGGCACTGCACACATACTCCCATTCAGGAACCGGGTAACAAGGTAGAGATGGAGTTTTTCCACACTATCGTCATGGCTGAGCCTGCAAAAAAGAAGCAGAAAGCTAGGAAAGCATTGTCGGAGGAACAGAGAAAGAGGAAACGGCAGACTGACCGAGTGAGGAGTCAGACACGAGTAAACATAAGAGCTGCCAAATATCTATTCTGAAGCTGTAGGGGGAGCTCTATAGAGAAACCTGCGACCAAAAAGCGAGAAAACAGCGAAGAAATGGCCAAAACTGCATAGTGCCCCTTTAAAGGCAAAATATGTGTCAAACCACTGGGAATTGAGTATTGTGGTGCTGCAGAGACGTCCCGGCCTACATATCTTACAGACTGAAGAAAAAAATCTTTGTTTGGTACATATCCTCGAAATTTTTTTTTTTTATTTTAATATTTTTCTATGCAAGTGAGAATGATACAAAAATATTGTGAATCATATCGCAATCGCAGCATCAGTCAAAATAACTGCAATGACATATGTTTTCCTCATATTGTGCAGCCCTAATTGAATGTCTTCAAACCTCCGAAGCAAACAGTTCTTGGCTCAGATGGAAAGCCTTTCATTTTTAGTAGACGGCTGACAAAAACACAATAGAACAGGAAGAACAAGAACCTGTTATTTTAACCCTCAATGCGAGTCATTGTAGTCACACCAGGTATATTCTCGCATTGCCAGACCCTCCTCCACATTGCTGTGGCTAGTCCACACAACATTCAGGGATGGGAGAAAAACGTGCTCTGGTTTATTGGCATTTCTTTAAACACAATCACAATCGTCTTGCGCGGCGCTAAGACACAATGACAGTGCAGCTGCAAAATAGCCTCTGGAAGGAACTTCTTTTGATGGAACGTGTACGTTCAAAAGTAGTTTTAGTTGTGCAACAGCAAACTCAGATTGGACAGATAGTCTAGCTAGCTGTCTGGATTTACCCTGCAGAGATCTGAGGAGCAGTTAACCATAGTCCTCACAAATCCACCAGAGTTTAGAACGCCAACACAAAGAAAGAGGAAGGGGACGGACATCTGGTCGAAAATAAGGGACATCCTTTGGAACTTCGTTGATATGGACTACACCAGATAAATAGCCAAACTTTGGTTCTTTCGTGGTGTTGCGTACTTAAAGCGACTGTTTAACAAGTTAAGATACAAACAAGCTAATTTGATTCTATCTATTTGTTTTTATTTAGATGCCAGTGACACTTCTGTTCATTTTGATATTCATAACCAACGTAAGCAAACGTAGTTATATGTTATAAAACCGATCACCGTTACCACCGTGGCAATAATCTCTCACCTGTGTCTGTTTTCCTGGTCCGTTCCCAACATCCGGCCTTTTTAAATGTCTGGTTCTGTCCTCGCCCTCCGAAACCTTCAGTAGCTGCTTTGTGTGTTAGAGCTGTGACATCTCGTTTGGCCGAGTGCCCTAGCTTGTTGGTTAGCTGGACGTATCCGTGTACATTGTGTAAAGAGAATTATCCACGTACTGAAGTTGTGGAGGAGAGCTGCCATTTTCTGAGTTCTCTTGTTTTCATTGTGCGCTTCTACCCTCCTAAACCAACATATTCTCACTCCCATCATGTAAAATACAGATGCTTGGTCAGGTGCCTTTGGCGTTGTTATTGACACTAAAGGTAAAACACGCTGGGTCAGGGCTATTGACGTCACTTTTAAGGAAAAGGTCGTGGGTGGGCTTATAAAAGGGGGACAGTTCGGTTTAGGAAAAGAAGACCGTGGCAGTTGGGTTTAGGAAAAGATTTTGGGTGGGGTCACGCGGTGACACGCGGCACAAGAACGGGACACGAACCCCGGTCCCCGGGGTAAAAGTCCTGTGTTGTTTGACCCATGCACCAACCCGACCAACCTCCCTACACGGAATTTCGGACTTTCATACTACTCGCTACCGTTGTCTCTTCATACTACGTCAACTTCATGCGCCGCGGAGCTGCTGCGCTGAGAGACACTGACTAAGCGTCCATGTTTTACGAGTTGGGAGTGAGAATGATTTGGCTAAACAAGGGGCGTAACAAGTGGGCAATTTATACATTTTTTAAAGGAGAATGGATCCATTGCATATCCCCCCCCATTACTGTATAGATCCATCCCTCTGGAACACCCTCCCTGCAGATATCCGAAATGCTACATCCCTGGACATTCAAAAAAAAAACTCCTGAAACACCATCTGTTCACCACAGCCTACAACCTCCCTTAGCTTAGCCACTGTAATTCTGTAAAGTGTCCTTGGGTTTCATGAAAGGCGCTATATAAATAGAAGTTGTTATTATTATTATTATGAAGTTATTATTAGAGAAGTGGAGTATGCTGCAGGAGAAATCTGAGAACTTTTAATGGACATTTTGATTTTCTTTTCTCTCTATTGTTTTGTCCTAAACTAGGCCCGATTATAATCCACTGTAATAGCTGTACACCCAGGCCGACATCACCTGCCAGCCTCTGCTAAGGAGCAAGCTACAAACTTTCCAAAGCCAAACTGCAGGTCTACCTGTATCGACTGACATATTGACACTTATAAAAACTGCTTTTGCGTAAGTAATTTAGCTAAAAAGAATTGTTAAATAAACTGAATCAAATGGACGTGTTGAACCAATGAAGTTGATGAGTTTCAGTAACAACAGCCAGAGTTTATTTTCTCTACTACCCCTTCTTTACATAGATGAGTGTGTATTCACCACACATCTTTAAGTGATGTTAAAAAAGCTGGAGTGGGCCTCCCCCTGAGGACATTCTTTGCTGTGATTATGTATATTATGTGTACTCAAGTGCTGCCGACAGCGCTCTTTTACAAACAGCTTCTTAACCACATCGTGGAGCGGGCTGATTCCGTTTTTAGACAGCAGGCGTTCACTTTGCAGGGCTGACACACTGAGCTGAATGGCTTCTCAGGGATGGCTGTGGAAAATAAACTTTTTCCGACCTTTGATAGCTTTTTCAAGTGTAATTCTGACGGCACTTCTGCTGTGTGTCTGGTGCAGAGCAGCGTGTCCTTTCCGTGTTCCAGTGATGAGACGGAGCGTGATATTGTGAGGATCAGAGCGATCAGGTGTGAGAGTGGTGGGTGAAAAGATAATCAGGCTGTGGCTGGAGCCGGTGTTTGCAGGTTTAATGCATGCACACTTTATTCCGGTGTTAGCCTGCTGTTGTCACTGCTGGCTACAGCGGCGGTTGACGGGAGTCGCCGTAGGTTTTGCACGAGTGTCAGCAGCGACGAGAGGCTCCAGTTGTGTGTGAGTTTAATTCCTGCTTTAACGTAAGAACGTGTGTTTATGTTTGGTGCATTTGTACTCTGTTTGGCAATGATCATATGTGTGTAGTATTGCCTACACAGGCTGTTTGGTTGCATAAGTGTGTGTGTGCGTGTGTGTGTGTGTGTGTGTGTGTGTGTGTGTGTGTGTGTGTGTGTGTGTGTGTCCACCTACACATCTGTAGGTGCACAGTTGTAATATTGAATGTGTTTATTCAGTGTCAGACTGCAGGCAGTGCAAAAAAGAAAATGTAAATGTTCAGTGTGTTTTATATTGTTCCAACGGGGAATGTTTTGCTGCATCACACACACACACACACACACACACACACACACACATCTACAATACCTTTTCACACCCAAATGCACCATGACTCCACCGCAGGAATCTATAACACAGAAACAGTGGCGGTATGTTTGTTTCTTTCACCTCAGCAGTGTAGTAGAGTAGTGATCAGCTCAGATGGGAGATGATCGATTATTCACATTCATGTGGATCAAGGTAAACGATTAAAGTGATCAATTCTCTTCTGTAACTCTCATGTAACTCTCTTACAGAAAATCTAATGATTGAATGATGTCTACGCCCTGCTAAGATCAGAGACGATGACTAAACAATGCAGTGTGCTCTGTCCTGTTTCACATTGACTTCATACTTTCCAGTTAATTTCCCTCGGATCGTTTTTAGCTATCTGCGTGTATGTCTACGTTGTATTGAGCGGACGTAAACATACACGCCACTTGGCGTGTCATCGCGAGAAGGAAGCGACGGTTGAGTTTAGGAAACGTCTCGCGGGTTGGGTTTAGGAAAAGAACAACCGGTTGGGTTTAGGAAAAGAAGAACGGGGTTGGCAAAGAAGAAAGTGATGGTTGAGTTAAGGAAACATGATACGTGGGACGCGATCCCCGGTCTCCTGGGTGAAAGTCTGGTGTTTTACCCATCCACCATCCCGACCAACCTCCCTACACAGATTTTTGCCCTGTCATACTACTCGCTACGGCGTGAATTCACACGCAATCGCAAGGTAATGTAAGTTATAAACATGCTAAAAAGCGAGTATGCGTCTTGATAACACGCCAATAATGGCATACGAATTGTTGTGTTATACATACGCCACTTCATGAGATAAGTCTGGATTTGTCCATATGGAGCAAAAGAACTACGTAACGTAGTACTCAAAGCAGGCAGACAGCAGTTAGGAAAAAGAACTGGAAAAAAGAACAGCAATAGCATGTTTACCTTAGAAAAACATCCATATCAAAGCAAGCTCTTTTGTTTTCTCTTGTATGAAGATGTTGTGATGACCTGATCAAAGGAGACACAAAGTCAGAGAGAAAGAGAGAAATAGAGAGAGACTGCGATAGGGAGGGTAAGAGACGTGGTGAATGATAACGAGTGTGTCCTCGAGAAAGGATCCTGTAACACAAAGCAAGGTAACGGAACGAGGAGGTGATAAAACACAGCGAAAACCGATTTTAAAGGAAATGTGTGAACGTGCCGTTGACTGATGGAGCTGTAAATTCTCCCCAGATGGCGTGAGATGATATCAGGAGCTCGGATCTCTGTCCTGCGTCCCCTTTTGTCTCTGCGTGACTTCGGTTTATTAACCTACATGATGCCAACAGCCATATATCACCTCTCACCTCTTTGTCTGTCCTTTGCTCGGCTTGTACAGGGAGGAGCATTCATCACGTCTTGCGCCAGATGACATCAGTTAGAAACTCGATCACTGCCATTTGAAAAGCCATTCGGATAAAGCTGCTGTTGACGGGCGAGAATGATCCGTCATAGTTTATGTCAGGTGGAGAGAAGGATGTCAGGCCTCGCTCTTTTATGTCGTAATTAAAGCGTACGTGGGCAGCCTTTTTTACCTAGTGAACGTGTGATGCGATGATGGGCGGGCGCGGAGGGAGATAAAATGGTGCCTTTTTAATTGGAGGCTGTCACCTCTCAGTAAAACTAGAGGGATAAAATGAAATCACACAAGAACAAAAGATGTACAAAGAGTCTGTAGTTCAATCGTTCTTTTTTTCCTTGAATGGAAGAAAATCATTTTTAAACACAGCTGGCACATCCTGAAGTCACACGCAGAAGGAGAATAGGTGGGGAAAAAAAGATTTAAGGCCCTGCAGTTCATTAGTTGTGATTAAAATGAATCGGTCACATATCACAGTATGTAAGTATACGTGGTGCCACATAGTGCCGAGAAATGTTGAATCTTGTGTTGCTTCGAGTAGCATGATCCTTCAATATAGAGGAAAGACCACAAACCAAAGAGCTCGAACAGTTTGGAGTATGAAGCTGTTCCCTGGATAGCAGATCCTAAAATGTCTGTGTGAGCTATGCAAAAGAGGGACACAATTAGAATAATACTTAATGTGACTCCGGCTCACTAACTGTAACTAATGGCACTCACAGGGGATGTCATTTGGTCAGGACATTAAATTTTAGAGTGAATTTTTTAGATTGTTAATGTCTCAGATGATCCGAGCAGAGCAGGACAGAAAAGTTTAACATTAGCTTAATGTTTGCCAATGTGAATTTGCTCAAACTCATTCAAACTTGTAAATATATTTGTAATTCAGACAAAAAAACATTTGCATGTAGGGAATGTATAAAGGATTAGCAGGTATTAATAATTGATGGAAAGACAACAAACCAAAAGTTATGTTACCAGCCTAATTACTTCATTTCCTCTTTTGCGTGATGAATGTTGTTTGGCATCATGTTAATTACCACATTAAAATCAATTATTCTGGCATCATCCCTGTAAATAAAAGGTGCAATGTGTAGTCTCAATGACCAGCAGGCGGCAGAGAGGAGGCTCAGGCGGCGATGCGAGCCGGGATCCCAACACGTTCTCACACCCATCACGGAAATTATGGACGCTTGGTCAGGTGCCTTTGTAGTTCTTATTGACGCTAAAAGTCTCTGTACATGGTAACGGTACAAAACATGTATATAAAGATGGGGTGTGAGCAGGTATGAAGCTTTTGGGGGGGAAATCCCAGTAAACTCACTACAAAAAAAGTAGACTACACCACTGGTATTACAAGACAGGAGCTAGCTGGTAAGCATGCTCATTTCAGTAGATATCGCTGCAACACAATACGTAGAGCTCGTTGATATAACATCATAACTGTAACTTCTTCACACTCTGTTGATAATGTAAGTTCATTTTTTTTGTTCATATCTTACACATTGCACCTTTAAGCGATGACTGCCAGGATAATTATAAAAATCCTACACAGAAGTCTAAAAACAAGGTTAAAAGTTACAGCACAGAAAATATAAAACGATGTACTCAACAAATACCTAAACACAACATGTGACATTTTCTAACTGCAGGGACTGCATGTATTAAACTGAGAGGCGCAACATTCACAAATCATACA
This sequence comes from Sander vitreus, assembly GCF_031162955.1. Lineage (NCBI taxonomy): Eukaryota > Metazoa > Chordata > Actinopteri > Perciformes > Percidae > Sander > Sander vitreus. Next base: position 3,414,592 of record NC_135868.1, read on the forward strand.
GTGCAATGCATTTTGTATGTCACAACACTCCCACACGCCGGTGCTTTAAATACAATAACATTTAGACCAACCTGCTTTTAAAACTGTATAACTGTGACATTTTAAGAATATCTTAGAAAATGTATGATCCACCTTTCACTGCTGCCACTCTTATAATGTGTCACAACACTCCTACAGATGAGTGTTTTAAATAAAACGAACATTTAGACCAAAGTGCTTCAGCTCTCAGAGTCAGTCACCCTGCAAACCTGTGACTCTCTAAGAATAAAGTAGACTCTTCAAAGCTATTTGAGCCCCTCTGGCTCAAGTAGCCTTGAAGAGTCAGACCACGCAATCCTGCAACTGCATTAGTTATTCACTCCATGCATTAATCTGCACACAGCACAGGTCAGCAGCAGTGGCTTTAAAAGTGATCATTCTAAAGCCCTGCTGGGCTGCAGAGGGACTCCAGTTGCTAAGGCGCAAAGGGGATTAGACGCTTGATAGATTGATTGAAATTGATTGAACAGATATACAAACAAATTGTTAACAAATGTAAATTCTAATTGGCTCAATCAGTGCACAAAACGAGCAAAACAAGGCAAAAAGACCACAAAAAAGCTGGAATAGCAGAACCCGGTTGTAACTCCGCTTGTGCCTCCCTTGTTGTCCTGTTGAAGATGACCTACCTGAGTTAGTGTCTTATTGCTGGCTACACACAGTACACAGTAAAAGGATAGTTCGGATTTGTTAGATAGCCACTTTAGTTCCCCAACGTAAAGGGCTGTCTGACAGCAAGGTAAAGCCGTGAAAATACTCTAAATATACTGTAGTGTCCACTTAAACTGATATAGATGTTTTTTACGTGTCTAAAATACGTTTAGCTGCTGCACCCGTCCACAGCAGGACATTGCTTAGCTTCCGTGTCGGTACTCCTGCCTGCCTCTCCAAACGTGCTAGGGGGGCGTGCTAATTGCCGTCTACTGTAGCTTACACACTGACTATGGAGAAGTAGCTCATACAACCACACTTCAAAAGATCTGAATTATCCCTTTAACCCCAAACTGGTCGCCCCTAATTAATCTTAGAATCAGGCCGAATATCTGCCAGAATACCTGGGTGTGGTATTACCTGAAAGCTCTTGACACACACACACACACACACACACACACACACACACACACACACAAAACCAGGACTTTGTGACTTGTGAGGACACTTTGTATTGTGGGTACATTTTTGTCCTCAGATGCAATTTAAGTCCCCACAATGTGATTACAGGTGCCAGTCCCCACAATGTCATTAAATGTGAAGTGTGTTAAAATGTTCCTGCTGTCTGCAGCTCTCTTCATGTGGAACCAAACAGGAGCAGTGATTGTGAAAAGTGTTACAGTACCCTAGATGTTGTTGATGGATGACCTTGAGCTGAAACACTGCAGAGAGCTGCTTGTTACGTTTGGCAGCCGGCATGTTAGATCACATAAACATAATGCAGCAGCAGCTGCAGCTTTACAACTCCTCAGAGAAGTGGAATAAACAAATAAAAACCCTTTTGCCTTTAAGCTGGTGGTCCACCACTTTGATCCAAACTCTTACAATTGTGTACAGACATCCATGGTTCTCAGATGAAGAATGCTAATAGAGCTCTACAGTGTGACTCGGGAGGTAAAAATCACCTTCATTTTCTTCTTAAGGATTTTATTTATTATCCATAATGTCTAAACTTTGGACTTCCAATTAAGTGCTTTCAACATTGAAGGTACAAACTCAAGACGACAGGAAGCAAGTGCAAGTACATTAGCTTTAAATAAGCCAAACTACAAAGAGCCAAATGAAAGTGCAACTGTAAGTTTCTTCTTTCAAAAGTTTTTTTTATTAATCAAGGTGGAGTCAGAATGTGCTTTTAGCCTTCATGCTTTTAGCCTTCGGCGGAAAATGAGTAGTCTTTCAGCCGTCCTGATGTCAATGGGGAGCTCATTCCACAATTTAGGAGCCAGGACAGCAGAGAGACGGGATTTCGTTGAGTGATTAGTTGTCCCTCGCTGTGAGGGGGCAGCAAGCAGGTTGGCTGATGCAGAGCGGAGTGGGCAGGACTGGGGTATATAGGGTTTGACCATGTCCTGGATGTAAGCTAGGCCTGATCCGTTCGTGGCCTTTTCAAACACAAACATTAACACCGTCACTATAAAGTCATCATTACAAGTCTTTGGTTGAGTGGTTCAATGTCACATTATATCTCCAGAGCTTCTTAGCCCTACTACATTCAATTCCAGTTTACAAAAAAATAGAAATGTTTGAGGAATGTTTTTCATTTTAAAATGGAAGTGTGCCTGCAGGCTACGTCCTGAAGAACAACACTCAGCTTGACATTTCCAGTTATTTCCTGTAGCTCTCATACATTACAGTACAGCACAGCACACGCTACAGGTGATATTATGCAATAAGTTACTCTGCAGCAATAAAACAGCATATTTTCTTCTCTGCACTGAGCTGCCTGTGTGAGTCAGAGCACTGTAATACATATTTAAAAGTGTTTGTAGCAGCAGACAGAATCATTCGGTTCCTTTTGGTTAAACAGTTTTTTAATGATAAATCTAGTGCAGTTTACACTTCAGAGCCGAGCTTGTGCTCTGGTATTAAATCGCTGTAATCACAATCATTTCAAACAGTGTGACGACTGAACGTTTTTCGAAGCATTTGCGGAAATTGTACCGTTATTGTTAGTACTGCAGGTTCTCTCCTTGTCTCTCAACACACAAAACACACTCTCACTTATTCTCTTGTATACATAGAATATTATGTTTTATTCATGATTTAGTGCACTGAGAGCATTCATTTAATTTATGTAAAGGAACACGCCGACTTATTGGGACTTTAGCTTATTCACCCTAACCCCCAGAGTTAGATAAGTCCATACATACCCTTCTCATCTCCGTGCGTGTAACTCTGTCCGACGGTTCCACCGGTTGCTTAGCTTAGCACGGATCCTGGAGGTAACCGGTTCCAACTAGCCTACTGCTCCCAATAAGTGACAAAATAACGCTGTGTTCCTATTTACATGTTGTGATTTGTATAGTCACAGCGTGTACAAATAACATCACATGACTGGGAACTATATTCTCAGAAAGGCGAAGCACTGCTACTTCTGCTACTTGGGTGGAGTGATATGCTTCACAGCACCTGAGAAGCCCCGAGCAGATCAGCAATGCTTCGCCTTTCTGAGAATATAGTTCCCAGTTTATATATGTTTAGAAGATGGCTGTGTCTCATGTGACCTTGTTATTTGTACACGCTGTGTGACTATACAAATCACAACATGTAAATAGGAACATGTTGCCGTTATGTTGTCACTTATTCGGAGCAGTAGGCTAGTTGGAACCGATTACCTCCAGGATCTGTGCTAGGCTAAGCTACCGGTGGACAGAGTTACAACACGCACGGAGATGAGAAGGGTATGTATGGACTTATCTAACTCTGGGGGTTACGGTGAATAAGCTAAAGTCCCAATAAGTCAGCGTGGTCCTTTAATGTCATTTGATGCCATCTATCCTTAAAGCTGAGATATAATAAAGACAGGACATCAGATGGTTTTATGTTGCTACACCACAGGTTTCTGTCTCTTGCACTAGATAATCCAGAAGTTTCATGCTAACGTTCTGAGTGATTTGTGTCCTTTCATGAATTAAAATAGGACTCTTTCTCTAAAACCCATGAAGTCGGAGGTCTATGTGCACGATATGCATGAACGAAAGGTGGTCTGTTTCCAACCAGAAACATGAATAAATGAATATTGCAGTAATCATATGTGCAAATGCTTTTCCTATTTTTTAACATTGCGCTCCAGCACCTCTGTCAAGCCTTTATTTGGAAAACAAGTGATCTTTATTTATTGCACTAAGAGTGTGATTATTAAAAATGTATAATTGTTTTAGCATGTACTATACTTAAAGGGATACTTTGTCGATTTCAAACTAGCTCTGTGTCATCTTTGTGTTTGGCTTCACTCTGTGGCGCCAGTGCATGTAGGTTCCGCGTCATCTGTGTGGCGCGTTTCCTGTCATCCGGTGCATCTCCGTAGACCTCTGCTGGGAGCTCCATGCACTGTGGCCACAGAGGAAAGCCAAACATTGTTTATCTAAAACACAATCCCCACACAAAGATGACACAGAGCTGGGTTTAAATCAGCAAAACATCTCTTTGAGAATGACGTAAACATAGTGTTGTTACTAAAGAAAAAGCCATATTGTTATAGAATATATATATATATATGTGGAACATGCTGAGAAAATGAAAACGACCCCATTGAGCAGAGTCTTATGGATTTGACTTTAATGTTTATATATTTAATTTAGAAATAAAAGCACAGCTCAGTGAGCTGGTTTTGGTTAGTTGAAGATGAACAAAAACAGCAACAGGTTTTTAGATAGCTACATTAAAACTTTAACTTCAGACAGAAGCAAAAAATTGCATTTTCAGAACTAAGTTTATCCTCTACAACCCTTTATAGTCCACAGTATGTTTAAAATGGCACAGAGACATTAGTGCCTCCGGGGTTGATGGACTTGGACTGAGTCACAGCTAGTGGGTCGTCACATCGCTGAATCAGCAGAGTGATTTTTAAGGTAGACGTAACCTCCATCTACAACCCACATTAGTCTGTATTATAGCTCACCCAGATCACAGTTAAAAACTAAATGTCCTCCCACTCTTCGTTTCTTCTGCACTTATTTTCCTGAGTCTGCATCACGAACATGTGTTCTCTCGCCCACGTTGCTCTTTTTTCGTCAAAAACCTTGTTACTCCTCCCACTCCCCCTGAGAATTCCTCTCCCTTTTGGATTTGGCGTCTTGTTTGGGTTGGTTTTTGTTTCCCTCCGTGTTCTTCCTCTTGTCAATTAGATGCTTTTATCATCTTCAGTCATGCATCTGATTGTCGACTTAATTTCATTCATTGTCGTGTGGATATTTTTGGCTTGCAGAAGTTGTGATTTCCATAATCCTCTTTGTTTTTGTGTTCATCCCGACTGAATAACTGAGTTATCTGCATCACAAAACTCTCTGCTTTTTTCTGCCTTTGTAATTTATCACTTTTTAATCTCTTGTTGAACATTTTACTAGGGCTTTTATTCAGAGTGCCTTGTGATGAATACAGACAAATAACTCAACACTCTCACACACACAATGTGTGAAAAATGATGTTGAAAGTGTATTACTGACAGTGGAATGAAGAGTTTAACAATAATAACTAGATATTCCAACCCTATGCCACTGATGAGGTTCTAAACACATATGTATAAAGGATGAGGGAAATTATCATCTAACTGTGAGAAATAAAGTTGTCTTATAACGTATAAAACATATCAAAATAATTATAGTTTGTAACAAAAAAAGGAAAACATAACTTTTACCTTCGAAGTTAAAACGTCAACATCTCCAAAGTTGTAGTTACAAGGTTTTCACAGAAGCATACTGTTAAGGTTAATCAGATTGAAAAGTAAGCAAACCGAAACTTGTTTTCTTGTCATTGCAGATCTTGTCAGATTCTACTCAGTAGGGCGTACATCATTTCCCAGAATGCCACAGGTGTGAGCATCAGACTCCTGCCGACCCTTCAGCAACCTAATCATCTTCCTCGGAGGTTCCATGGCAAACACATCTGTTCACAGGCTCAGCGGTCACCAGCTGCTGCACTGAGGACACCAAGAGAAGATAAAGGATTCTGGGTGTTTTTAATGGACTTGGTTTTCGGGCCACAGAGGAGCGTGGGAATCTGTCTGACTGTTGATCCTGTCTGGGTGCGGGGATGCAAAGAAAACAATAACTGGAACAAACCTGAAGCCTTGACACACTGGAGGCAATGTAACTTGAGGAAACTGAACATAAGAAAAAGACGACTTTAAAAAAAAAAAAAAAACTTTCTACACGATTTTTTTGCAAAATGTCAGCTCACAGGAGGTGACATGCGGCTCGTTCTGCCATGTAGTCGCAACGACCTGCAGAAACCTCCCAGAAACTTTTTCTCTGAACGCGGCCATTTTTAACAAGCTGAGAGCTGCTGTATGATACACACACACACAAACACACACACACACACACACTCGATAAGCTGAGCGAGGAGTTATAAAGTGCTACCAGGTTATTATCGGCCCTGGCGCTTCCTATTTTCGTTTTTAATCTTTGTATTCTGAGTAATCATCTTTTTAATTAATGGTGACGGTGGCGTGAAATCTTCCACTCCTCGACACACACCCCCCACCCCCCCCCCCCACTCTTTCCCGCCGCCGCCAGAGACACCTGAAACCAATTAGCAACAGCAGATCTAGATGGGGGATTAGAGACAGGAAGATCAGCAGCGATTAGATAAACACAAAGAGCGGGAAAAAAAGAGGAGAGGGATCGAGAAATAAAAGCGCCATTAGGGGCGAGGGAGGAGTTAAAAAAAAAAAGGATCCCGTCAGTCATTCCGGGTGATCGATAAGAGGGCGGGGCAGCAGGCAGGGCAGAAGGAGGATATGGCGAGATTGGGGCGGCAGCCGACAGCGAAGATAACAACTAGCTGTGAGTCCGCACGTAGAGTAGACTGTAGGAGTCCTGAGTCTTGACCGGCCAGGGCACATTGTCATTCCCTGCTCAGTGTGGGCGAGCGAGGGAGGGAAGTAGGCCTACAAAGAGAGAGAGAGAGAGGAGAGAGAGAGAGAGAGAGAGAGAGAGAGAGAGAGAGAGAGAGAGAGAGAGAGAGGAGACACTCTTGGCCGGACGCCATGATCATGGCCAATTAAGAGAATTTGATTATATGCCTTAATCTTGGCAGTCAGGTGGAAAAGCAGACACGGAGAGGAAGAGGAGACGCAGCAGGTGCCACCGATACACACCATTATCTCCGCCCGTCTGTAATTGAGTCTGTTTCGTCCCCCACCGTCCTGTGTTTTCGCCATCTCGTCCACAAACCAAATCCGTCTTCTTCGAGAGGCCTGTCGAAGCAGCGGATGCAGAAGGGGCAAAGAAAGACATTGAATGTCCATTTTTCATATTCTTGTTTAGCAACAAAAACCAAACCCTCTTCCGCCAAACAGATCTGTGGGGACATTTCTTTCCTCAATTTCACTCTATCCATAATTGTGGGCATGTCCTATTTAGAAGTGTCCCTGCAGCCTCCACACTCTCCATATCAAATGTGAGATAAAAGGGACTGATAAACAGAAATACATAAAAAAAGGAGAGAGACAGCAAGGGATTGAATCTGGAGAGGACAGAGCGGAGACTTTATTTCCTCAGTCCCAGGTACCCCGAGGCTCCCGCCAACACTTCCTCTTTTTAAAAATCCTCTTCTCTCCGGAGCTTTTTTTTCCGCTAGCTCTCTTCCTTGTGGATCGTATACTCTGCATCCATCCATCCATCCATCTATCCATCCGTCTATCCTGGGCCCCGCTGAGATTAAACTGGCTTCCGTCATCAGAGGGAATCTTTTGATATCGGCTTCTGGTGTCTTCATCTTCATTCTGTGAGTAACTTCAGTCTCTTTCTCCCTATTTCGTTTTTTTTTCTCCCCGTCTCTTCACCTTCCTCGCTCATTCTTCTCCAGCATCCTCTGGGCCTCCTCTATCTCTTTTACTCCTCCTTCCCCCTTTCTGTCTTTCCTCCCTTTATTTCTCCTGCAGAGTCTGTAGAAGATTGATGCAGCCGACGGACAAACATAAACACTTACGATACAATACAAAGGCCCCGCGGTTCTTGATGTTCACTGTTTGTTGAGAATGACTCATACTGAAATCATAGATTGTAGTCTTCTTTGTCGGTGAGTGTTCTCTTGTTCCTTTCCTTAAATACAGTAAAGTTTCTCAACACGTTCTCACACCCATCTCGTAAAATATGGACGCTTGGTCAGGGACCTTTGTCGTTCTGATTGACGCTAAAAGTCTCCTTTAGCGCTATAAGTAAACGCGCTTGGTTGGGACTATTGCCGTCACTTTTGACGCAGTTATGTTAAGGAAAAGGTCGTGGGTGGGCATACGGTTCTGTGACACGCTGGAACTACAGGACGGTTGGGTTTAGGAAAGGGTCGTGGGTGGGCGTACGGTTCTGTGACACGCGGGAGGGCATGGGGAGTAGCAAGCCAAGTTGGGTGGCTAGCAAGTCCTCGGTTGGTTAGCTTGCTGGCTGGCTTGCTGGCTCCGCTGTGCTTTCATACTGGAAATGTCCCCGGTTTTCACTGTGACTGACAGACCCGAAATTGGAATAAAAGAAAGAAAACATTGACCAAACACGCACCCTAAACGTGCATGTGCCCATATTTTACGATGCTAAAATGACTGTTTATTTACATGGAGTCTGGTGGGTTTAGCGAATGCAATTTCGCAAACTTTTTATGTTTAAAAAAAGGATCTTACTCTTTAACAGAAAGGTCGACCTCCTTAGAAATCCTTTCCATAATGTTGTCGGACACTTAGAATATTAATTTGAGCCTGTCAGTGGCAAAACGAGTACTTTTATGAACGTAAATACAAGCTGGACAATTGTCCTATTAACTTACATTGTAGCTTGTTTCGCCGTTTCCGAATGCAGTGATCTCGTTTAATACTGGACCAATGTGAAAGGAAAACATTTCCTCAATAGTTTTAATTTTATCCAATACTCAATGAGCTGTTGCAGAAACAATCCCAGCGTGAAGCAATAAAGCAAAAGCTGTCAGATTAATGTAGTGCAGTAAAGGTTACAATATTTCCCTCTGAGGTGTATACAGTAGTGGAGTACAAGTATGCTGTAGCAGCAGGGGCGATTCTAGGATCAGACCTTTAGGGGGGCTCAGCCCCTAATGAGAATGTGACACGGATATAGTGCATGCAAAAGTGTTAATCTGCGCCATGAAATTACCAACTTCTTCACAACCGCACTCCTGCTCTCCCTCTGACAGATAGAGACTCAGCCAAAGGCATGAGTCTGGCACAACCACCTCAACCAGAATCTAAGCTTTCCAATGATATTAGCGCCAGTTGCTGTGACAAATGGTTTGCGAGAAAACATTGAACTTACATGAAATGTTATCATTATTTGCATTCTGCATAAATCTCTGCACACCCATTACTCTCTGTGAAATATCTCACAAACTCTTCATTCAACACATGCATCGGTACAGCAAGCGGATCCCGGGTAATCCGGTTTTGAAATTGCAACAAAATTTCTACATGGTCTCCAGCTTTGGGCCAAAATTATAATGTATTCTCATGTAAACTATTTATGTCAGCACAGACATTTTTCTAAATTTCTTAGCTAGTGTATTCCACCATAATGGTTATTATATTGCCAGATTCCAGACAATCCCACTTACTGATATATATCCCACTTACAAATATGAATATATATTTCTACTGGTATGCTTCCTAGTGACATTAATGCAAAAATATTGAGAAAAAACTATTCAACCTGTGTGTGCATGGTTAAAATTATGAAGTCCAAAATAGTTCAGGCTACAGCACAAGTATTTCCATCCACAGATAAGAATAATCAAGTCTAACCTCTGAATTTCTTTTCAAAGTGCACCAGATTGATGCATTTTAAACATTAAAATAGACATTTTCTTACAGGGGGACCCCCCTAGGGGGCCCTGGGGCAGTGTCCCCGTTTTAATTTTTACAAAGATTTTTACATTAGCTGTTTGGGAGTATTTACGCTACTGAGCTGAAAATGTCCCCGGATTTTGTCTCAGAAATCTGGTCACCTTAGGTTACAGAAAATGTGCCAAACAGTGGGTGGGTCTATCGGGTCATCAGAGGCAGCTTCGTGGTTACCGCTCTGCCTGCTCTCCAAAGTTGATGAAATTGGACTCAGGGTTGAGACCTTGAATATGAAGCACATTTCGGCCCTATTAATTTTCTATGTTAACTGCCACTCAAAGCATTGTGCGAACAGCAGGGGCCCGTTTCACAATGAGCACTGTTTACATGCAGATCATACACGTTGCAGCTACACATTCATATTGCATGTAATGAGTTTGTTTGTTGAAAATTAGTAAGATGTAAATTGGTATTCTGTTGCAAATAGTGCTGAGCCAGGAAGTCTTTACCTGCTGGGGAATGATGATCGTTATTGCAGCTTCTGCACTCTCTCCTTTGTATATGTTCCTGAAAGGTTTATTTCACATATATATATATATATGTGGCTCTATGGGCCGTGCAAACTCTGCACCCGCCACCTGTTGTAGACATTTGGGGCGCGCAGTGTGAACCTCCTACAGTTTTCCAAGTAAACATAGTTTTTACATGAATCATTTCAAACTCTTGTCTCAGAAAGTAGCCACCTGGAACGGCCATAATGGCTAACTGCATAATGATCTACATCCTGGGCAACTTACTTTTACACCTGTGAGGCTGCGGATGGTTTTCCATTCAGTGTGATGTGTTTGTGTTAGAGACGCACTAACAAACAAAATGCCTTCAAGTTTCTTAATTGCAAGAATGAAATGACACAATACACACAGTGCAGTTTTAATGGAGACTCCAGTTGTACTAATTGCCTTTATTTTGAAAGGAACAAGCGATACTTTTAATATTTAAATATTGTTTAGTAACAAGCTTTAAATAAGATATATTATTTCCATTGTGGGAAGTAGAAATTAGACATTTTCCCATTAAAGTATTGTGTGTTTAATGAGGAAGTACTGTCTTATGTTTAAAAGCAACATGAATATATACACGTCTGCTGGCTTTACTTCCTGTTTTGCTTCGGGTCTGCAGGTAGGCATTTTCTTCACTCTGTCTACCTTTAGTGGTTTTGCTGTCAATGTGACAGCTATGCTACTTTTTAACAAGTTTGCAGTGAATATGTTGATCTTTTAACATGTTGGTGCTACTTTTTCATTGAAGATGAGTTTGTTGAGGCAGATTGTGAAGCTAGAGGTGTGCTGTGGAGGCCATGTTGGCTAGCTAGCATGGCGCTACTAAGTGACTTTGTTCATGTATAAACACAGCATTCATACAAGGAAGACGCTGTCAAAGCTTTGTTTCTCTACAACTACAGGTATGTGGGTTTCTGCATGGCTTTTTTTTTTTTGCTGTTTTACTCTATGAAAGATTATGTTTATCCTATTTCTAATATTATCAACATATTTGATTATTCTTCTGGGATTTGCTGGGATTGTCCATTGAGAATAAACGTCCATAAATCTACTTAGAAATCATAGTCGCTGCAGAACTTGCCGGAGAATCTTCATGTTTTTTTCAGTATCAAAGTGTCAATAGGTACACTGCAAACAGGAGCTGCTAACAGCTAATTCAGCATACTTTCAATGGAGACAGTTTGTCAAAATGGAAACAAACATTGGCTAAAAACCCTGTTGAAATGCAACAGCTGTGTAACTATTTCAATTACTTTATCAAAGCAATGTGACGTATTACATTGACTCACTTTTTGATAAGATTTTCTAACTTTCTGAGGAATGTTTTTCAACTGTTTTTCAAATGTTTAAACCTGGCAGTGTTAACCTTACAGTAGTCGCTTTTTGCATTTAAATGTTTTTTACAGGTTTCATATGAATATAGTTTAGACATGAGAACATCTGGAGGTTTCTAGAGCTGCAAAGATTAAGCAATCAGACAGGTCACTTCTGTTGTCGCTCATTTCCGTTGAGTTTGCATTCGTGTTGTAGCTTTTGCATTTCTGTTGAACCGCCACCGTAGACTTTTTGATACATTTTTGGAATTTCTAATGAATGTTTTCAACTGTTAACCAGTTTTAGATGATGATGTAAGAATTTCTCCCATCTAGCGGTGAAATTGTATATGACAACCAACTGAATATTACTTTCTAGCCCTTCCTCCTACGGTGGCCGAACCCAAAATTAGCTCTCTCCATCGTTTACACGCAGCTGTTCTAGCCACTCCAGTGTTAACTTTGGTCTTGTTGCTTTGCCCGTCGCGTTGTCGTTTTAATTCTCTTTTTCGCTTCCCTGGCGAGTAATCTCCCCCCATTCGTCACGGTGCCAGTAGGTGTTAAGAGGCGAAATGCGGAGGTATGTCCCTCTTTGGCTAATGTATTTTAAAGATGGACGCGCTACATGGCTGCCGTCATTTGAGCGACTTGCCTGTATGTATTCTGAATGGCAGATTCTACGCTTACAAGAAGCAACTACACATGAATGAGCACATATTTGTGAAAGAACAAAGGGGTTTTTGCTAAGAATCAACTCAAAACATTACACAATGGAGGTTTAAACTTGGCAGTGTTAACCTTACGGCAGTACTCAACACTGACTACTGACAAACTCCTTTTTAAAATCACATGAATTAAGATTCATTTAACTGACACACCTGCAGATGTTTCCTGAGGTTGGACATCGACGGTTTTCGACATGGATAGCATTTTGACCGCTGGGAAACATTCTTTGCATTGCACCGTTCTGTTCGAACCCCTTTCAGATCTTTTGTATGAAATGTTTTTTTTTTCTTCATATTTCCAGCAATGGAATGCGTATTGTCAGGCCTGTGGCGCTGCAAATTCAAACAGGAGAACCAATGGGAAGCATCAGAATAGCTATCAAACTTCATGAAACGGCTGTGACTGGAAATGGCAAAAGAAGACATTGCGCACACGAAAAACATGCAAAGCAAAAAAAAAAGAATATTACTCAACATATAGCCGAGCCTTTTTTTACAGAAAATATTAAGATGCAACCCGCTCCAATGTAATCATATACATTTTCATAGGTAACTGTAATTGAATGACACATTGTACCCCTGTAACTGTAACGCTGTTACACGTAACTAGTTACTCCCCAACACTGCTTCCTTCTCAGCTCCTTTATCCTGATCTCTCCTCCTCTATCCTCCTCTTCTAGCTTTACTCTGCGCCTTGTCTTCCTCCTCCTCCTCCTCTCCCACCTCTCTGCCACTTTCTCTCTTTCCTTCCTTCGAAATCTCTCAGCTGAATCTCTCCTGCATCCTAAATCTCCCTCCATCTCTTCCTCTTCCTCCTCTTCCTCTTTTACCTCCCCACAGCGTGTGTTGGCGTGCGTCATTGTGGGCGTTCGCTCCCTGCATTCAATCTTTTTAACATTTTCACGTCTGATAATAGCACGAGCCTCAGAAGTAGTGTTCCTGCGTAGGAAGAGAGAATCAATAAGGCTTTATTCAGCTGGTGTGTGTGCATGTGTGTGCGTGTTTGTGCTTGTGCACGTGCGTGTGATTAGGAAATATTCCTGTGTGTGTTTGTGGCTCTGTGACGGACTGTGAGTGTTTGTGCGTATGTGTGTGTGCTTTGTGCATGATTAGGAAATATTCCTGTGTGTGTGTGTGTGTGTGTGTGTGTGTCTGTGTGTGTGTGTGTGAGATTAAGAAATATTCCCGTGTGTGTGTGTGTTTGCGGCTCTGTGACGGACTGTGAGTGTGTGTGTGATTAGGACATATTCCTGTGTTTGTGTTTTCGGCTCTGTGACGGACTGCAAGTGTTTATGCGCGTGTGTGTCTGAGATTAGGACATATTCCTGTGTGTGTGTGATTAGGAAATATTCCTGTGTGTTTTGCAGCTCTGTGACGGACTGCTAGTGTGTGTGTGTGTGTGTGTGTGTGTGTGTGTGTGTGTGTGTGTGTGTGTGTGAAATAAGGAAATATTCCTGTTTGTGTGTTTGCGGCTCTGTGACAGACTGTGTGTGTGTGTGCTTAGGAAATATTTCTATGTGTGTGTTTGCGGCTCTGTGACGGACTGCGAGTGTTTGTGCGTGTGATTTGAATTTTGATGTGAAATAATCGGGGCGAGCTGCGTGTTGAGAGGAGCTCCTGCAGGACTTGAATGGTTGATTATGAAGGATTGGCTGTTTCTGTACGCAACGTCTTTATGAAGCCACAGAGTTCTTGAGGAAATATATCCGCTTTAATGGATTATTACAAACTACTCTTTTTTTTTTTTTTTTAAATAAAAAGAATAAATATACAGTGGGAATTTCAAAATAAAGGTGCATCTTAAAGAGGACTATATGTACCAATATTTTTGTATCGATAATATTGGATCGTTGAGGATTGAATCGATCGATTCCGGTCGATATACTCCTAGTCACAAGTGTACTTCTTTTATTTTGAAAGGTGTGATTTTATGTCAACAACTACAAGATAAAAAGGAAAGAGAGAAAAATGTCAGGTGATCTGGGGGAAAATCCTAACATGCCCAAAATATACAAACCATGTTTGGTGCAGACTCAAAGTAGTGAGATCAGCAAACCTTACAGCAGTTGTTTTGTTTGCATTCAAATGTTTCACAGGTTTTATCTGAATATAGTTTAGACATGAGAACATCTGTACATTTCTAGAGCTGCAAAGATGAATCCATTAGTGGTCAACTATTTTGAGAATTGCCTACTTTGCGCAGAGATTTGGAAATGCGTTTTATTTTCTCAGCTAACACCGCTGCCTTGTCGCTCCTTTTCGTGCTTTTGTATTTGTGTTGTGGCTCTAGTATTTGTGTTGTGGCTTTTGTATTTGTGGCTTTTGTATTTGTGGCTTTTGTATTTGTGGCTTTTGTATTTGTGTTGTGGCTCTTGTATTTGTGTTGTGGCTTTTGTATTTATGTTGTGGCATGGACACCGTTGATTCATGGTTTCAGTAATTAAAAAAATATCTCTGATTCCAGCTTGATAAATGTGAACATTTTCTAGTTTCTTCACTCCTCTGTGATGGTGAACTGAATATTTTTGAGTTGTGCACAAAACAAGACATTTCAGGACGTCATCTTGGGCTTTGGGAAACACTGATCCACATTTTCTGACCAAACAAGCAATCCAATAATCTAGAAAACAATCGACCAATGAATCAACAATGAAAAAAATCGTTAGTTGCAGCCCTAGATGTTTTATTGCTGTTGGCCATCATTTGTTTTCTCCTTTGGTGTGTTTTTCTTTTCAGTTACTTTGTTAATAGAAAAGAAATGTCAGGAAACATGTTTCCCCCATTTGGAATCAAACCTTGCAGGGACCTTGCAGTTAGTTAGGTACACCTCCTGCTGTTTGTTTAAGAGTGTGCCGGACTAAACCTGGATTGACGTCTACATTTTTACGCAAAAGTCGATAAGCAGAAAAATTTAGATTGGACAGATAGTCTAGCTAGCTGTCTGGATTTACCCTGCAGAGATCTGAGGAGCAGTTAACCATAGTCCTCAGAAATCCACCGGAGTTTAAAATGCCAACACAAAGAAAGAGGAAGGGACCGGACATTCGGCCAAAAGGAGGGACATCCGTTGGAATTTCCCGCGGCATATGAACAATCCCGGAAATTAAACGTCATCGATATAGACTACACAGAAAGTGACGTCGCTGAGTTTGTTCCGCTTGGTCGGTAAAGTAAGAAAAACATGCAGTTTTCTTTTATATTCAAATGAGCCACAAACCCCGGACTCCCACGGGTGAAAGTCCTGTACTTCCTTACCTCTTATACTTTGTCACCTTACTTCCTGCTTTAATCCCGTCATAATTATATAATAATATCTTCATATATAAGGGCATTATAGGCAGGCTCCCATGTTACATATCCAAATTACTTACAAAGAGTACTTATGGTTTACGGTCCCAGAACACGATTTCATTGAATGTACCTCAGAGTTGTTCAAAAAGGCTTTCATGTTTGCTGCACCTTCTACTTAGAACAGAAAACACTCAAACTCCATCTTCGTCTGCTTATCCGGGGTCGGGTCGCGGGGGTAGCAGCTCCAGCAGGGGACCCCAAACTTCCCTTTCCCGAGCCACATTAACCAGCTCCGACTGGGGGATCCCGAGGCGTTCCCAGGCTAGGTTGGAGATATAATCCCTCCACCTAGTCCTGGGTCTTCCCCGGGGCCTCCTCCCAGCTGGACGTGCCTGGAACACCTCCCTAGGGAGGCGCCCAGGGGGCATCCTTACCAGATGCCCGAACCACCTCAACTGGATCCTTTCGATGCGAAGGAGCAGCGGCTCTACTCCGAGCTCCTCATGGATAACTGAGCTTCTCACCCTATCTCTAAGCTTTGCCTTCTGGCTCAGCTCTCTTTTCGTCAACGGTGCGATAAATTGAATGTAATACCGCACCCGCTATGCCGATTCTCCGACCAATCTCCCGCTCCATTGTCCCCTCACTCGCGAACAAGATCCCAAGGTACCTGAACTCCTTCACTTGGGGTAAGGACTCATTCCCTACCTGGAGAAGGCACTCCATCGGTTTCCTGCTGAGAACCATGGTCTCCGATTTAGAGGTGCTGATCCTCATCCCAGCCGCTTCACACTTGGCTGTGAACTGATCCAGTGAGTGCTGAAGGTCACAGGCCGATGATGCCATCAGGACCACATCATCTGCAAAAAGCAGCGATGAGATCCCCAGCCCACCGAACTGCAACCCCTCTCCACCCCGACTACACCTCGATATCCTGTCCATAAATACTACAAACAGGTTTGGTGACAAAGCGCAGCCCTGGCGGAGGCCAACTCTCACCTGAAACGAGCCCGACTTACTGCCGAGAACCCGGACACAGCTCTCGCTTTGGTCGTACAGAGATTGGATGGCCCTGAGAAGGGACCCCCTCACCCCGTACTCCCGCAGCACCTCCCACAGTATCTCCCGGGGCACCCGGTCATATGCCTTCTCCAGATCCACAAAACACATGTAGACCGGTTGGGCATACTCCCAGGCTCCCTCCAGGATCCTTGCGAGAATAAAGATCTGGTCCGTTGTTTCACGACCCGGACGGAATCCGCATTGTTCCTCTTCAACCTGAGGTTCGACTGTCGACTGAACCCTCCTTTCCAGCACCTTGGAGTAGACTTTACCGGGGAGGCTGAGAAGTGTGATACCCCTGTAATTGACACACACCCTCTGGTCCCCCTTTTTAAAAAGGGGAACCACCACCCCGGTCTGCCACTCCTTAGGCACCGTCCCAGACTTCCACGCAATGTTGACAAGGCGTGTCAACCAAGACAACTCCTCCACACCCAGAGCCTTAAGCATTTCTGGACGGATCTCATCAATTCCTGGGGCTTTGCCACTGTGGAGTTGTTTAACTACCTCAGCAACCTCCACCAGGGAAATTGATGACAATCCCCCATCATCCTCCAGCTCTGCCTCTACCATAGTATTAGTCAGATTTAGGAGTTCCTCAAAGTGCTCCTTCCACCGCTCTATTACCTCCTGAGTTGAGGTCAACAGCGTCCCATCCTTACTGTACACAGCTTGGATGGTTCCGCGCTTCCCCCTCCTGAGGTGGTGAACGGTTTTCCAGAAGCACCTTGGTGCCGACCGAAAGTCCTTCTCCACGTCTTCTCCGAACTTCTCCCACAGCCGCTGCTTTGCCTCTTTCACGGTAGAGGCTGCAGCCCTTCGGGCCCTTCAGTACATTGCAACTGCCTTCGGAGTCCTCTGGGATAACATATCCCGGAAAGACTCCTTCTTCAGTCGGACGGCTTCCCTGACCACCGGTGTCCACCACGTTGTTCGTGGGTTACTGGCCCTTGAGGCACCTAAGACCCTAAGACCACAGCTCCTCACCACAGCTTCAGCAATGGAAACTTTGAACATTGTCCACTCGGGTTCAATGCCCCCAGCCTCCACAGGGGGTGCCGGAGGTGTGAGTTGAAAGTCTGTCGGACAGGGGCCTCCTCCAGACGTTCCCAATTTACCCGCACTACCCGTTTGGGCTTACCAGGTCTGTCCAGAGTCTTCCCCCCACCCCCTGACCCAACTCACCACCAGATGGTGATCGGTTGACAGCTCCGACCCTCTCTTCACCCGAGTGTCCAAAACATACGGCCTCAGATCAGATGAAACGATTATAAAATCGATCATTGACCTTTGGCCTAGGGTGCTCTGGTACCAAGTACACTTATGAGCATCCCTATGTTTAAACATGGTGTTCGTTATAGACAATCCATGACTAGCACAGAAGTCCAACAACAAACAACCACTCTGGTTTAGATCAGGGAGGCCGTTCCTCCCAATCACGCCTCTCCATGTGTCTCCATCATTGCCCACGTGCGCGTTGTAGTCCCCCAGCAGAACTACGGAGTCCCCGACTGGAGCCCCATGCAGGACTCCACTCAAGGTCTCCAAGAAGGCCGAATACTCCGAACTCTTGTTTGGTGCATATGCACAAACAACAGTCAGCGTTTTCCCCCCCACAACCCGCAGGCGTAGGGAGGCAACCCTCTCGTCCACCGGGTTAAACTCCAACGCAGCGGCGCTCAGCCGGGGGCTTGTGAGTATCCCCACACCCGCCCGGCGCCTCACACCCTGTGCAACTCCGGAGAAGAAAAGAGTCCAACCCCTATCCAGGAGTGTGGTTCCAGAACCGAGACTGTGCGTAGAGGTAAGCCCCACCAGATCTAACCGGTAGCGCTCCACCTCCCGCACAAGTTCCGGCTCCTTCCCCCACAGAGAGGTGACATTCCATGTCCCCAGAGCCAGCATCTGCTGCCCAGGTCTGGTCCGTCGAGGCCCCTGACCTTCACTGCCACCCATATGGCAGCGCACCCGACCCCAGCGGTTCCTCCCACAGGTGGTGGGCCCATGGGATGGAGAGATAGTTGCCACGTAGCTTTTTTGGGCTGTGCCTGACCGGGCTCCGTGGCAAACCCGGCCACCAGACGCTTGCTGTCGAGCCCTCCATCTGGGCCTGGCTCCAGACGGGGGCCCCGGGCTTCCTCCGGGCAGGGTCACTCCATCTCTACCTCGGTCACTCATAGGGTTTTTGAACCATTCTTTGTCTGGACCCTCACCTGAGACCACTTTGCCTTGGGAGACCCTACCAGGAGCACAAAGCTCCAGACAACACAGCCCTCAGGTTCATAGGGACACACAAACCTCTCCACCACGATAAGGTGATGGTCCCCGGAGAGGGAAAACACTCAAACTACAGTGTCTAATTTCATTATAATCCTTTCAGGAAATTAGACACTGTAGTTTGAAAACACTCAAACTACAGTGTCTAATTTCCTGAAATGATTATAATGATTAAGATTATGTTAAAACCATAGAACATGAGTCCAGCCACTCGTGCAAATGTTTTAATTAATGGCACTTTTATTTAATTGAAATGCACTGGAGTTGTCTTTGCCTCTTTTGTGTTTGTTTTGTGATTGTAAATTGTTTTATATGTATAACTAATTTGTTTGCTATCTTGGCCGGGTCTCTCTTGAAAAAGAGATGTTATATCTCAATGAGACTAACCTGGTTAAATAAAACAAATAAAGGGAAAATACATGCATCCGGTGGAATTTTCTTGCGGGACCGGAGCAATCCTGGAAATGGAACGTCAAGTATATAGACTATCCAGTTGCTAACATTGTATATTTAGGCAGCTGAATAGCATTGAGGTCAGTCGTGGCACACACTATACTTTCTCATTTTATGTACACACCAGCCAACTGCAAATACATAAAGAAAGCTTGTACAGCAAAAAAGATATACAACAGCAAAATTATCAGGAAATACTATACAAAATATGCTGCAAATGTATCAACCTCAAGGGTCATCCAATCTTTCCTCTCTGTCTGGCCACAGCATTTTATCGACATTACACCTTCACTTGCAATGCAACGAGGGAAACGTCTTTTGGCATGACGCAGCCACCCACTACTACAACCTGCGTAGTACTCAAGTACTGTACTTAAGTACAAATGTTGAGCTACTTGTACTTTACTTGAGTCTTTTCTTTTCATGGTACTTTTTACTTCTACTCTGCTACATTTCAGAGACAAATATTGTACTTTTTACTCCACTACATTCATCTGACAGCTTCAGTTACAAATTAAGATTTTTTGCACAGAAAACACATGTAGTTTATAAATCTGAAAACAATATAACGGCCTACAAGTCCAGCTGAAATTATCTATTACCATGGCCATTAAAGTGCTCATATTATGCTAATTTTTAGGTTCATAATTGTATTTAGAGGTTATATCAAAATAGGTTTACATGGTTTAATTAAAAAAAATATATATTTTTGTTGTACTACACATTGCTGCAGCTCCTCTTTTCACCCTGTGTGTTGAGCTCTCTGTTTTAGCTACAGAGTGAGGCATCACACTTCTGTTCCATCTTTGTTAGGAGTCGCACATGCTCAGTAGCTAGATAAGGACTACTAGCCAGTTAGGAGCAGAGTATGAGGGCGTGCCCTGACAGTACCTAGGCCAGGACTACTAGCCAGTCAGAAGCAGAGTATGAGGGCGTGCCACGCTACCAGCTAGGCGAGCATTATAACGTGTGTTACAAAGTGACGCAGTGAGTATTTTTACTTGTAATAATTTATGTACATTTTCCTGACGATACTTACATTCTTTTACTTAAGAAACATTTTCAGTGCAGGACTTTTACTTGTAACAGAGTATTTTTACAGTGTGGTATTAGTACTTTTACTTTAGTAAAGGATCTAAATACTTCTTCCACCGCTGGTGGTATCCTCACCTGTCACCTTTGTCAGTTGGGTTGCTCTAAATTGTGAGGAAATTGAATTGCTCCCCATCTAGCCTATGTCTCTCCATCTGACAACATTTGCAGCAATACCACATACCTATTATGTACCTAATATATGTGTGACAGGTTATTGTTATGGTTGATTGCTCTATTTTGCATTTTGTGCCAAAGCAATGACAAATGACAACAGTCATGTGAACAACTGACCTAATGTTCACATAAATAGTCATATAGTTTGAGGAAGTTTAATAGTCATTCGACGATTGTGCCAAAGCAATTGAGGAAAAACTGTAAAACAATAAATTAAATAAAAACATACAATACATTGTGCAGCCCCAGTTGCAGAATGCATGAACAACCCCCCCGGACCCACCTGTCTCCGGTGACTCATCCACATGTAGACTTTTTAAACAGTTGAAACTCTGCGGGAAAATATTTAAATCCAATGTGGGTGAACTGAGGACATTCCTATAAAGCTTACAGGCCGTATCCTTTAGCTATTAAACACACTATCACGGAGCGACTTTGACTTGGAACGTTTCCGCCTTTTAAATCCAGCCACATCCATTCCGTCTCTATTAAGCCACAATCAGCTGCGGCTCCTAAAGAGCTTCTGTCTGGGGACACTATTACCTGCAGTAAGTAACGGGCGGAGGAAGATAACGATTATGTAGCCTCCATCATTTCTCCTTCTCCCTGCACAAAGCACAGGTGCGGAGAGCTCAGCGGATGGAGGGTTTACTTAGGGTCAAACGTCCTCCGTCACTGTCTTGGCTGCATGCTGCATCGCGTCGATAATTGAGCGAGCCATATTGATATCCCGCTCACTCCCGATGAAGGAAAATCACCTCAATTTGCTGTAAATGGCTCCGAGTGGAGAAGGGACACCCCCCCCCCGTAGCTGCACAGACAGCAGAGTTTAAAATTAACCTAGAAATGAAATGGCACGGAGAGGAATTACAGGTTACGAAGCATGATTTCAGTCAACGATTCAAGCGAGGAGAAAGGTTGTGTAGAAGCCAAGCAGAAAGCACTCTCCTTCCAGAAGTACCCCCATTTTTCTCATTACTTTTTTATTTATTTTTTTTAATTGCAAAATCGGCTGGAACAATAAACGCAATAGACAAGACAAATCCGCATGTCTGAGCTAAACGGCTCCTGTAGCCAGGTGTGCTTTGCAATAGGGTTAGCTGACTGTACGACATGAGGAAATATGTGATGTGCTAGCCTAGAAATCTAGACACGCCCTAAGCGGCAGCAAATAATTTAAAGTAATTTGGCAGCGAATGTAATTTTCAGCCAGGGTCAGTCTAGCAACTCTCCATTGGATTGCGAGCTGGAAAAACCAAACTCCAGTCAGGCCAATTACGTTGTGTATAGAGTCGGTGGGCGGGCTTAACATAATGACAGCAGAGTTGCGACGGTTCCTCGTGAGTTCCCTGCTACTTGAAAACAAAGAAGATGGCTGCTGCTGCTGGTGAACAGCGGTCTTTGGAATCGGCTTTTGGAAGCGACTCTGGAAGACTTGGAGTTCAGCTTTTCTTTGAGAAAAGAACAAAGAACAGCACTGAAGTGTGTTCGGAGTTTTGCCGGACAGATACGGCAAAACTTTAATCTATCAACTAGCGTTGCTCTGGTTGGTTGTAGCGCTATCCTATTGAGTGCAGAGGGAATTTAAAAGACAAGCGTTTATCCCGCCCCTCGGATTGAGCCCTGCCAATGGTGAGTTCCCAGACTCGAACGACGCCGCAAAGCCCTCTGTTCTCCGTGACTACTTGTGTCATTTTACCGTTCTTGTTTTTCTTTTCTTTTTTATTGCTCTCTCTAAATTAGTGTCATGGTCATTTTTATTCAACTCGTTCCAGATACCTTTTTATAAGCTGTCATTCATACAGTTACAGCTTTACTTTTTCATATTGACTGCTAAATGTGTTTAGTGCAGCAGTTTGTGTGTCAAGTTCTACAGTAGGTAAGTAGTAGTAAGTTACATATTGTGTTTAAAGAGCCCCTATTATGGGTTGTTTTTTTTGTGCATGTTATAGCTGTATGAAGTACAAAAAAACACATTTCACTCCAAATGGAGCTCTCGATCCCACAGATGGCACTTTTTCTCAACTGTCTGAAACAACTCGTCCACATTCCTGTCTGAAATTCGTCAATTAGTGATGTCACTGATTGAGAAAGCCAGCTCAGTTTTTCATAGGTTCTGCCCGTAGGTGCTGCCCGAGCAAGCGCAGCCTGTCCAGTAGCTTGTTTGAATTTGGTTGACCAATCACAGAATAGAGTGGGCCAGCTGACCAATCGGAGCAGACTTGGCTTTCCGGGAAGGGCGAGCCAAGAGCTCAGACAGAGACTGTTTTAAGTGGAGTCACTGCAGCAATGGGCAGTATGAGAAACATTAGATGTTTTTTGAACATCAAAGCACATAACCTATTCTAGTAGACGCCAAGAGTACAAATATGACGCTGAAAAGGAGTATAAAATAGGGGCTCTTTAAATGTAGTTCTTTTATCCGTTTGTATGCAAAGTTGTTTCCTGTCACCCTCAGATAGCCACCAGTACCCACTAGCTAGGGCTGGGTATCGTTACAACGAATTAGGAGACCACTATTAGTACCCTTGAAGTGATCCCGATCCCAATAGAGTACTTTCTTTGAAATAATCCTTCCGCGTATTAAGCATTTGTTTTTATCAGTTGCCACAGGCGTGCGGTGAAGCCATACTTTCAAATGCTTTGGTGGCACGCTAAACTGCCATCTCCGTCAAATACGCCGCGCTCCACTTCACCTCACCACAGACTGTGTAGGATGTGGCTGCTCTTTATATCCCTTGGGAGTAGCTCCCAAGGGATATACATATATATAGATAACATGTTTATAATAAATATCCAATATGAACAGATAAGAGCGAGTTATTAGAGATATATATTTTACAAAAAAACTGAATTTGTGCTGCATCACTTTTCCCTCAAAATGTATCTGCTGATGCAAAAAAAAAATCTGTGTATGATTGAATTTGTACGAGACGCGGTTGGGGAATGTGAAATGGATGTTCTGTTTTGAACTGAGCATCATAAATTGCAGTGTTAGAATTCAAATCCATGAAATGTTACGCAGCGTGGAAGGCGTTTGGCTCAGTGATAGATTTGTTTTCCGTCGCTTCCACTGTGAAGTCGTATCCATTCCTACAGAAAGCGCATCGCTGCCCCATGATAGAGGCATCTATCACGCTGCACGTGTGTCTGCCTGCATATTAGTGCATGAGCGTTATGTACCTTTTTAGATGTATGAATCTGTCTGCGCGCTCCGTGAGCATCGCAGCAGCTCGCATCACTAAATATGGACGCCCTGACCTTTCCATGAAACGCACCCGGAGGCTCTGATCTCTCATCGATTCTGCCACCTAAGTGCACTTCAGGTATGAGGGGAGATGGAGATGAATAGGCTTCAGAATATGGAGTGTAAAGTAAAGCAGATGCAGCTCAATATATGGAAAGTTGTCCACATTAGAGTGTTGATCAGGTAGAAAAGTGCCCCTGGTGTGAACCACTGCAGCGTTTAATGAGGCGGGGGGGCTCACTCGCACTTTTATACGATTGAAAAATGAACTGTTACTGGCTGCACAAAATTACTAGTATGATATGTATGCTTAAAGGAACACACCCGAGGCTTTGAATTACCTTTTCTAAATCACCAGCCACCATGGCTAGTAGATTTTTTTTAAAGTTAGCAGCCAATCAGTTTTTCCACCAGCCAATTTCTTTTCCAGGGGAAAATTAAACTGATTATGATCAGTTATCATCATCCGTTTCTCTTTTAAAAATATGTTTGGGTTGATGGTTGGCAGATAAAATATATTTACTTAACTACTTCATTTCAGCTCCTCTGGTTTGTTTTTGTGCCGTTACGTTCGTTTCCAAGCCAAACACACACCAAACCGCCCAAATTTCTTGCTGGAAAATGGACCAATCTGTAAACAGTGACTTGTCGGATCATTTCCGCAGCCGGGCCAATTAAAAACAGACGCTTGGCTTCGTTCATCACCGGCCTAATTGGCTCGTATCTTTACAATGCTATACCAGCCAAATTTAATTTGTACCGGCATTTGGCGGGTTGGCGCGTGTCAATTTAAAGCCCAGAGCTCACCCCATATGTTCTCCCAATACGACACATGTTCACTCTCTTCAGTCTCTCGGCAAATCATAGCAGAGAGGAAAAACTGAAGCTAAAGCACGTCGGAGAGTAGGGCTGTGCAATTAATCCAATTTTAATTGCGATTACGAATGAATGAATCGAGAAAAAAAACGATTGTTTTGCACGTTACGTTTTGCAAGTTAACTCTTATTTTGTCTTGTGTTCTGAATGAAAAAAATTGGGAAACGGGAACAAGTATTAAGGCAAATGTCAGTTCAACGTGTTTTGGGGTAGTTGGGTGTTAACATACGGGACTTTCAAGCCAGAGAGCGGAGTTGGCTTCCCAGGGAAAACTAAAGTCTTTCACCCAGGAAATGTGTGTTCCTTAGGAGTGTTCCAATCCAACCCACGATCTTTTTCCTAATCTCAATTGGTCTTCTACTTTGTAGGTCAGAGGTCTGTAGCCAGCGTTACGAAGCTCTGTAGCGGCTTAAACTACGTACGTTTAGGAAATTATTATATACATGTGAAGTTTGAATACATTGATTGAATCTTTCTGAATATATTGAATGAAAGTCTGAATATATTAAATGAACCTTGAATATATTGAATGAAAGTGAATGAATGAAAAACTTTTTATATATATATATATATATAATCTACTCACATACATACCTGGACACTCTAACTGCTCTTAACTACTAATTTATGCTAAATGTCATTTATTTATTAACTGTATAATAACAGAATACCATACACAGTCTTATATATCTATATATTTATCTTTATCTGTAGTTTATTGTTGTTTACTGTTTGTTTACTTTGTGTAAAAAACATTTAGCTAAAAGTTTATTGTTATCGTATTTTTTCTGTACTGTCTTTTTTTATACCTCTTTATTTAAAGAGTGTTTTGTAAGCTGCTAAAATCTGCTGCTGGAAATCTAATTTCCTTGTGGGAGTCATCCCAAAAGGATCAATAAAGAGAGGTCTAAGTCTAACAACTAGCAACTGCCGCTCGGCGTCATGGAGCTCGTAGCCAGCCGGCATCACGTGACCAGCCGGCGGTCACCCCTTATTTTGTAGGATATCATACATTTTGGTGTGCATAGATTTTCGTACAATATCATACGGACTCGTTAATGAGAATGCGTTGGAGGAGCAGTTAACGATAGTCTTCATAAGGTAACGGACATCTGGCCGAAATAAGTGAAATCTGGCGGAATTTCTGGCGGTAACTGAATAATCCCAGAAGTGGAACGTTGTGGATATAGACTACCCCTATCGTATAGGAACAAGTCATGTAGGCTATAATTATTGCAGAAGGTTTATCTTGGGCTGTGGTGGGCACCGAGAAACACAAATAAGCTCTTATGGTCAGAGTTGTTAGACTAAGCAGACAGTTTACAACATTACACACTTTTTCATGCTGTGTGTGTCTGGAGAAGATTAAAAACTCAGCACCACAATGTTTACTTGGATTAAATGTACTTCCCATGCAGACGTAACTCTAAGGATTCAAGCATGCAAACACTGTACATCTGATCATTTTCTGCCATAAAAAGCTTCATAATAATCTGTTCCCAAAGCTCAGGTGCCGTAGCTTCTATTAATACACCAAAAGCTAAATTGTTTATTGTATTCTCTGCTTCCAAATTGTGGGAATGAAACAGAAAAAGTACACACAATGGTATTCCGTGTCTACAAAAGGCAATCCGGTTCCTTTTTAAAGGCTCAAGCAGACCAGATACTCTTAAGCAGTTCCTCCAACTTTTCAGATAATTGTCTGAGAACAATCGATACTAACTCGCAGTGAAGAATGAGCTGTGATTATTCAGATGCTGCAGAGTCTCCACAGACGTTCAGGCTGCGGAACAGTATGTTACCCATGACAACGTTAAAAAAAATCCATTACCGGCAGTGCTGCTGAGGCTTCAAATCTGCAGCATGCAGTTTCACCAAAACGGAAGCCAAACGAGGAGAGCGCCACGTGACTCGGGTCACTTATCACTGGCAGAGCGTTTGGACTTTAAATCGTAGGAAGTAACAGCGGACTGTGGGTACAGGCTCCCAGGGGATTGTGGGTATTTTGCCAGGGCACAGTGTGCTAATGAACAGGAATCCGAGCTTTTGAAAGGAACTGCTTCAACAGCTCACTGGCAGACACAGTGACGGAGGAGAAAGATACAAGCGAAGCCATTCTGGTCCGTTGTGGCAGCAACGCTGCCAAATATCCAGAAGTTAAAGCCAGAGCAAGAACAATCTTTGCTGAGTTTTGTTGGTGGCCATGATGTTGTGGCCCTCCTCCCCACGGGGTTCGGGAAAAGTTTGATTTTCCAGCTCGCTAGTGGTGAAGGAGTTGGCTAAGGCGAACGCTAGCGATGCTAAGCCGATAGCTGTTGTCGTCACGACCAAACTTAAGCGATTGGTTATGGCAGATCCAGAGTGGCTCTGGGCAGATGCAATAGTTTCAAACTTCAACAGATTACCCAGCTTTCAAGAAAGTTAACACTTGTCAATGGAGAGTGGCCAGACTCTCTGTACAAATGAAATGTACCAGAGTCTGGTAGGACCAGGCTAGTGGACCAGAGTCTGGTAGGACCAGGCTAGTGAACCAGAGTCTGGTAGGACCAGGCTAGTGGACCAGAGTCTGGTAAGACCAGGCTAGTGGACCAGAATCTGGTAGGACCATCAACTCAAAATCTCTTACATCCCTGTTTAAATAAGAAAATAAACAAGTGCAGAATTATATTGTTACTACCAAGGACCAATTCGTAAATCAAACGGTGCCAAATTGTTGTACCTCAGAGTAACTTACACCAAGTGCAGGGCTCCGACACACACACACACACACACACACACACACACACACACACACACACACACACACACTGTTGTCTCCCAGGCAGAGGATGAATGGGAGGTGGAGGTTTTTGGGGTCAGAAGCAGCAGTTCCACCCCACTGAAGTTTGTCATGTTCTCTGTTGTGTGTGTCTCAGTTTGTGTGTGTGTGTGTGTGTGTGTGTGTGTGTGTGTGTGTATTTGTGTGTTCCTGTGTGTCTTTTGTCAGAATGAATTTGTGTTTCTGCCAGTTTTCTGGAGAAGCAGCTCACCGGCAGCGGCCACCTGCAGCTCCCGTGCAGCACACCACCTGACACACACACACACACACCTGTACGCTCACTGATTAGAGGACACAGTGCTGCGATGTCTTGTCGAGACCTGCTCGCTCAACTGGAGAATCACCAGACGTGCTTCCTGTCTAGTTAGTGGATATGTGGTGTACAGCTGCAGAGATGAATCGATTAGTTGGTTAGTTAGTTAGTTTGTCTACCAATAAATGAACTGCCACCCATTTTGATACTCAACGATTCGGTTTGAGTCATTTTCTAAGAAAGAAAAGTAAAACTCCTCAGATTCCAGCTACTTAAATGTGAATATTTTCTAGTTTCTTCACTCTTCAAAACATTCGGCTGCAGGATTTTAGTTGATGTGTGATCCGTTTTAAAAATCTAATTATTTTTTTATTCAGTTTTTGTTCTTGAGTGAAAAATATTTCTTTATTTCTACAGACCATGCAAAACAAAAAGTGCAACTGAATTTTTATTTCCTTCTAATTTGTGTGCAGCGCATCCGTATCATCAACTCAAAATCGTTACATCCCTGTTTAAATAAGAAAATAAATAAGTGCAGAATTACCTGTGAGTTTATCATGTGACAGCGAAAACGTGAAAGGCGGAGCACTATGTCCTGTGTGTCCCTTACCGGCTAACGTATTTCAAGATGGAGCATGAATATGGAGTGTCTACCCCAGTTCATGCAAATACAAATGTAAAATATCAAGCCAAAAGGAATACTTGGAATTGATGGTGGTGGTAAAGATTCATGAAAAAGGACAAGTGAACGGGCAACACAGATTTTGATAATGAACAACTAAAGACGTTACACACTGGACCTTTTTAAGAAACAGTTTTGTAAACCGCCAATAAACATGATTTAGATGGCGATTATAAAGTTGCAAGCTGATGATTATAATACCTTGTTAATGGTTAATAGATAATCTGTAAAACATCTATAAACATGATTTTACCAAATGAATGTTACTTGTTGCTTGATAAACCACTTATTAATCACTCACGAGTTGCAACTTTATAAAAGCAATAACAAGTCAACATTATAAATCATCATGTATTGTTTGTTCACAATAAAATAACTTGACAAAAGTGTAATTAACTATCTATTGACCATTTATTAATGATATTAGATAGTATTACTCTCACTCTGTCAGAGAAACTGTATTTGATAATGTAATAAATGCTCTAAATCAGAGGGTCTTCAACGTTTTTTAAGCTAAGGACCCCTTAACTGAAAGAGACGGAGCAGGGACCCCCTACTACATATATTGTAATGAAGTTGCATATTAAACTTAGCCTGGAAATCCAGACCCAAATCTGAAAGATTAAGGGTCTGGCATTGAGTAATGAAAATAGCCCAACTCGAGGGGCGGCACCAAGCGTGCATTTGAAAATCTCACTGCACGCAATTGGAAAACATTACGACCAATCACAGCAATACACGGGGTGACGCATCCAGAGCCCCATACGCTTAGCTACCATCGGAGCTAACTGGTAGATTAAACTCTTAGCTACCAGAGGAGCTAACTGGTAGATTAAACTCTTAGCTACCAGAGGAGCTAACTGGTAGATTAAACTCTTAGCTACCATCGGAGCTAACTGGTAGATTAAACTCTTAGCTACCAGAGGAGCTAACTGGTAGATTAAACTCTTAGCTACCATCAGAGCTAACTGGTAGATTAAACTCTTAGCTACCAGCGGAGCTAACTGGTAGATTAAACTCTTAGCTACCATCAGAGCTAACTGGTAGATTAAACTCTTAGCTACCAGAGGAGCTAACTGGTAGATTAAACTCTTAGCTACCAGAGGAGCTAACTGGTAGATTAAACTCTTAGCTACCAGCGGAGCTAACTGGTAGATTAAACTCTTAGCTACCAGAGGAGCTAACTGGTAGATTAAACTCTTAGCTACCAGAGGAGCTAACTGGTAGATTAAACTCTTAGCTACCAGAGGAGCTAACTGGTAGATTAAACTAGTCATCTGTTTAGCTCGCCTCTGGCCCGCCTATATCAGATACAGCGATGTGATTGGTGCAGCTCGGCTACAAGGGCATAGTTAATGAGCATCATTGCTGAATGCCAGAGTGACTCGCTGAGAACTCTGGATTTCCAGGGTATATTAAACTGGCCTTACAATAACGTTTAAGATGGCCTAAAGCCTTTATACATACCTTTTTAGTGCATATAATACTGAGCTATAAAAACAATAATTGTTGGCGTGATTTGTTCATATTCATATTTTATTAAAATGTTGTTTTAATGTTAAACTTACCTACATATGTCACAGTGATTCCGTATCTGTGGATGGCTACCTTAGTGACTACCTTACCTATGGGCCAGTAAGCCTATCCTGAATGTTTTCTTTTCACAAATAGATGATTTATATTTACTAATAATATGTTGGATTCATGTTAAGACATTTTACTTTTTGATAAAATAAGTATTTGGAGGCCCCCCTGCAGTAACTCTGAGGACCCCCCTAGGGGTTCTGGACTCTGTGTTGAAGATCTCTGCTCTATATACAAAGAAGTATCGCTCTAAACAAGTCAAACGTGTAATAAAGTCTTGTTAGTTGCTGTTTATTGTAATACCATCATTAGGAAATCAACATAGAGCCAATTTATTTCAGCACATTAATGACTTTTATTACATTTTCTCTCTCTACGTATAGAGACGTTTTAATCCATATGGACTGATCCTGACATTGTAGGGACGTTGTTACATTTTCAGCTGCTCCCAGGAGAAAAAAGAAGTGAAAAGGATATTCAGTGTTATACACACCTCTGTCTGAGCTTCATACTCACCCTCCCACACACACACACACACACACACACACACACACTGAGATCAGCAGGAGGCCGGCGAACGCTGCTCCTCACTGGAAAACATCATTAAGGATCTCCTTCTCTTTATTAATTTGTCATTGCATTGCAGGGAGCAAGAAGGCTTCAGAGGACGTATTTCTGCTCCCTCACTTTGTCTCTCACACTCCACATGGGGGGGCGGAATGTAAGATGAATTGTTCTGTCCAGTTAAAGGCACATTCTTGTGTTTTACATACTTTGTTTTGAGTCCTACAGCTTTTTAAAAGAAAATATTCCAGGTCAAGTCTAAAGCTCTCAAGCGCAGTGGGGCCTGAGCTAGCTGAGTCTTAGTCTTTTACTGCCAGACCTATCTACACAGTGCTGTGTAGTAAAGTCTGGCTACACCACAGATGCATTCTGGGATAGGACTGCTATGGCATTTCTTTAAACCAATCACAATCGTCTTGGGCGGCGCTAAACTCCAAACGCAGCGACGGTGGCTCTGCTAAATAGTCTCGGCAAGGAACCTGTTTTGGTGGAACATTTGCACCCCGCAAAAGAAAATGCCACATACAATATTACATTAAGTTAACTGTTGACACAATACAGTAACGTGAGCTATTTAAATTAGCTGATACATGGTTAAACCTCATTGGCTCTTACCAGTGTATCTCCGTGTGTACTTCATCCACAGCAATCCCACCAATCAGCCCCAAAACGTCCCAGTCAGAGAGGAAATGCCCTAAACGTATTCTTTATAAATCTTTACAATCATTCCCAGAGTGAACCAAGCAGACCTGCCTTGTTGCACCATCCAATTTTTGTTTAAAAACTTTCCATTTTAAGCATATAGCTTGCTAGCTCAAAAGTTCCGCTGACATTGCGAGTGCGATATGATTCACGATATCGGAGGGAATGATCATTTTGTATCATTATTCTAAGTTTCATTGAAAAAATATTAAAATAAAATACAAATTAAATGATTATAGTTTGAATTTTGCGAGGATTTTGCGATTTGTAGGCCGGGATGTCCCTGCAGCACCACAATACTTAATTCAGAATGGTTTGACCAATATTGCGCCCCCCGGCGATTTGGATATTGCAGTAGTCCATATTACAATTTCGATAAAAATGCAATTGATTGTGCAGCCCTACCTGAAAGGTGTGGGCGCCACATTCTACGACAGCTGCCCCCATTTTGTTAAATGTAAATAGAGATGAAGTGCTATTTTCAAGCGTCGATGTCCCAGAAAAAAACAGTTTTTCAGTCCCGTTTCTTCGATTGTCACATTCAGGCTGCTGTGCTTTTGACTCCTTCTCTTATCTTCGTCTTGATCTTTCACAATTTTATTAAAATACTCTTTGGGATGAAGTCTGTAGTTTGAAGATATGCTTGTTAGTTTTGTTTGTTTGCCAAAATCCCAGCATGCCTCACGTAGCCAGCGGCCAGCTACTTCAGTCATTTATTGCTCTCCAACATTGTGGGAAGGCTTTTTGGTTGAGAGGCAGCAGGTGCTCTGATTAAACTTAATTAATTCAACAATCTATAATTACCTCTTGAAATCACTTCACCTTGTTTTTATGGTTCGGGAAAGTAACATAAATTGGCCGTTTTCAATTTCTCCATTTTTGAACTAAAATAAACTTCTCAGAAGTCCGTTAGCTGTACATTGAAGGCAGATAATGTCAATAAATCCTGAAAAGTTGAACTAAAACTGAGTGAAACCACTTTCTGTTGAGCAGCATTAACATTTCATCACTGATGAATTATTTGTTGCTGCCTGTCGAAGACGGTCGTCACGAGGTTTGATACCCAAAAAAAATAGTGTTAAAGTCTTCTGGTTGTGTTTACACTGTGTTTGCAGTGTTGAAGACACCTCCCACTCTGAAGCGCAGTCTTTTGATGTCGAGTCGACAGCATATCTAAATCATGAAGGAGAAATGGTTCAGTTGCAAGTGTGCAAAGCTGTTTAAGCTTCACCGAATATGCTTCTCAACATACTTACAACAATCTGCTAAGACTTAAGATACAATGCTTGAAGTCACATCAAGCTTTTGAGTCCTATGTTAAATCAGGACCGGTGGTCTGAACACAACGGCGTAATAGTGTGTAATTAGTCCAATCAGGTACATTGCTGCTAGGCTGCCAGACAAGCCCGTGGTGTGTTCATGCTGCTGTTAACGAGTGTAGCTGCTGTTGGCCCTCGGCTATGGTAAATTGCAAATCAGGCACTTTGAGTCACAGCTCTGCTCAAAGTTAATGGAGTGCATTCAGAGACAGGTTGTTGTTGTTGTTGTTTGTGTTCAGCTCCCTCGGTGTTATTGACATGTAAATAAGCAGGAAGCTGACAACCGTTTGGGTGCAGCTGCACAACCTGAAAAAACAAGCAGCAACTCAATTAAAAGGTGAAGCCTCTTTGTGTCACTTTAACCAACTTTCAAACGCTTTAACAACTTTTTTCGATGGACACAATCCTGATTTTTGAAGATGCAAAAAGGATTTTATTTTTTTCAGGAAATTGTATAATCTGTTTTATAATGTTTTGATCGATCTATGACGGCCCCTTGGACCCAGAAACCCTGGTTCAGTTCTGGATCAAAAGCTATAGTTTATTTGAGTAGATTCTTTTTAATTTATTTTTTATTTCAAGCATGTCAAATTCAACATAAAAAATAAGCAGTTCTTAAAAACATATGCAACAAAATAGACAAAAAGGTTGAAAAAGAGAGATATAACATCATTCATTTTATTAGCGAATTTCCTTAATGTGTTAATCATCATTGGAAATTCCACCACAGAAAGAAGTATACATTTATTTAACCCTACCTCTTAATAATTAAATCCTTATTTACAAAAACGTAATACAATTATAGAGCTAGACATACTTGTCACTTATCACACCCATAGTTACATAATTACAGTTAAATACAGTACATAATCCAAAGAACTATATACATAGAATCTTAATTGTCTTGGAGATTCTAGGTCCAAAAAGTGTGCGTCCGGAAACCGAGCCAAATCTGCCACATTTGGGCCAAAGTCTGGCTCACATGTGGTCCTCTGGGGTCCAGAACACAGCTGAGTGTGGTGACACTAAACCCAATAGTGTCTGTGTCTTTCAAGGACTAACATAACCCCTCACTCAGGAGTGTTTCATAAACTTACCGGTTTGGTTATTTTTGGCTGTTTTGACCAAATCACCAATTTGAAGGCATCACTTTAAGCTCTGCTAACTTATGATGGCCATTTGACATAATTTATTATAAGGATTAATGATTTTATATCAAACCGATGTCTCTAATTTTCAATTTGCTAGCCCATATCTCAGTTATACACGACTCAGATTTACATCACCTCAACTTTCCCTTGTTAAAATTAAAGGAACACGCCGACTTATTGGGACTTTGTCTTATTCCCCGTGTCCCCCAGAGTTAGATGAGTCCATACATACCCTTCTCATCTCCGTGCGTGTCGTAACTCTGTCTGACGGCCCCCACCGCTAGCCTAGCTTAGCACAGATCCTGGAGGTCTGCTACTTGGGCGAAGTGATTTTGCTGGGCTTCTCGGGTGCTGCAAGCAAATCACTCTGCCCAAGTAGCAGAAGTAGCAGCTGCTTCGTCTTTCTGAGAATATAGTTCCCAGTTTGTATACGGTCAGAAGATGGCTGTGTCGCATGTGGCGTTGCTATTTGTACACGCTGTGAATATACAAATCACTGTACAATGTAAATAGGAAAATGTTGGCGTTATTTTGTCACTTATTGGGAGCAGTAGGCTAGATGGAGTCGGTTACCTCCAGGATCTGTGCTAAGCTAGGCTAGATGGAGTCGGTTACCTCCAGGATCTGTGCTAAGCTAGGCTAGCGGTGGGGGCGTCAGACAGAGTTACGACACGCACGGAGATGAGAAGGGTATGTATGGACTTATCTAACTCTGGGGGTACACGGGGAATAAGACAAAGTCCCAATAAGTCGGCGTGTTCCTTTGAGGTTAACTGAATTATGTGCTGCTTGAGCTCATATCGAAACTATTCATATTCACTGTATCTGTCTCACCTTCTCTGAGGCTGCAGAGTTATTACGTTGGCAGAGGAACCGCTCAAAGGTCTGCGCTCCATCAAACTCGTCCCACGATACGGCGATGACACACAGGGACCCTTTACCATCACAAGAGGGTCCGCCTGCCGATTTCATTGACAAGGCTAATGTTGGCTAATCAGCGAGGCTAAAGGTTCAGCCCAGGCTATGGTGAGGACTATGGCACCAGGCTGCTGTAATGGCCAATTAGAGCAGACATAGTGTAAAGGAGTCAGACATGTGGAGGAGATTAGAGTCATGACGTCGGGCGGGTCCCCGCTCCGCTGGGAGAGGAGGAAGTAGGCGTATATCGCTGATGTGCTTTGATCTGTCCATTGCTTCCTTTCAACATTTATTCTTTCTGTCAGAATGCAGAGATATCTGGACTGAATTATATGAGTTTCTCTCAGAAATTAAGTATGTGTGATATAAAGTGTGATACTGAGTGTATATTGCTTTAAAGCCCTTCATTCAAAAAGTGACTCCGGGGGGAACATCATCCCTCCTCCATCTCTCTTTCTGCTTGAATTATCTGAGGAAGGTGAAAATATGTGCTCTTACAAACAAAGACCCAAGAAACCAAAGAATATTTAGATTTCAGGATATTATCATTCAGGATATTAGGATCAACAACCGTCTACGTAATTCTGGACAATAACATTATTCAAAATAATATTTCCTATTATATGCCAAGTACTTTTACACATATCCCTAATCTTTTAGCTTCTTCCTTGACGGCGTCATCCTCTCTGTCTCTGGGCAGATTCTTCAGTTCTCACACACACACACACACACACACACACACACACACACACACACACACACACACACACTGACCCAGAGCCACCCCCCTTGCCGTTCCACCTCTACGCCTGGTACTAAAAAACAGTTTCTAACATACACTTCCCATTCCTGAACTATAATGTAATCAAAGCTTAAGCTAACCATTTGTGTGTCCGGGTCTATACATTGTACACATGACTACACACAACTCACACCTATTATAAACCTTTATACTGAGAATAACACATATAGATTATAGAAATATTTCTACAGTAGCCCAGCTGGAACAGTTTTTTTTTGGTTAAAGAGTAAAGTAATCGTGTACGGTAGCCGGGATGTGCCAATGTGATTAAAAAAAAAAATTCTGTTTCTACATTTTAAGATGCCGTCGGTGTGAACTGATATAGAAGTTAATGGATCTAGAGCTGCAATGATTTTTTGAGTAATTGATGGACAGAAAATTAATCTGCAACTATTTTTATAATTGATAAGTCGTTTTAATCCCCAAATGTTTGCTGGTTCCGGCTTCTCAGACGTCAGGATTTGACGCTTTTGTGTTCGGGACTGTTGAATACATCTCGTTATATTAAATCAATAGCTTGATAAACTATAACATGCATTTTTCACAATTTTCTGACATTTTCAAAACCAAATGATGAATTGAAGAAAATAATCCGATTAACTGATAATGAAAACGATCGTTTGACTTCACCGAAGGTTTGTTTTGCCCTTTGAAGTTATTACCCAAAAGCAGTGTTGGGGAAGTTACTTTTAAAAAGTAGTGATTGCTCGTTACTTCTTAAAAAAGTATTCCGTTACTTTACTTAGGTACCCCCTATGGGAGGTTAACTTTTTACGTTACTTGTTACTTTTACGTTTCAAAAGCAGGCGCCTCTGGCAGAGACTGAAGTTAATGATACCAAAACTATCTTTGACCATAAAGCCAATCTCTGGTTTATCAGTGAAGTGTCTGAACTCCACTGCAGGCTGGACTCTCTCCTCACAGAGTGACGGCTGATTCATTATGAACGAGTCCAGCGCGGGTTGAACGCACATCAGCAGGTCATCGGCGTTACACGGTGTTAGTGTATACTATGTAATGTCTGTATGGACTTGTACCGGTCGCGCAGCCACGATGGTCCGTGCATTGTCGTAGACACATGCAGCCTCTTTTCTGGAAATCCTTGCGTGTCCGTGCGACCGACACAAGTCCACAGCGGTCCGCTGCATGTAGCCTATCCCCCAATTTCCACTGGCTGCAGAACGTCTGTGGATCTGCCCTGGAACAGCGGCGGAGTCAATAGCTTTCCATTATAGTCAATGGGCCTCATTCACCAATACCTTCCTAGGTTTTCTCTTAACCCTTGCGTTGTCTTCCCGTCAACCTTGAAAAAAACTCTCTTTCTCGATGTTTGACGCCATTTTTTCACGGTTTGTTTTTGCTTTTTCTGTTCTTACGAAAGTCCTTAAGAAGGGTCTACGTCGGATTTATGACGTGTTCTTAAACGGCAGAATTGTTCGCACCTGTGTTCTTAGGATTGATGAATCCCACGTCTTCGTAATTGAAAGCGCGTGCCAGTTGTTACTAATAAGAAAACGCCCCGCAAATTCCCATATAAGGACATGACATTTCCTGTGTACCTCCTGGGAAGCGGGAGGCTGCGTTCAAGAGATGATTGTCACAGATTACTTGTACATTGCAGTGGTGGAGGAAGTACTGACATATTTACTTTAGTAAAAGTAGAAGATGTCCACTACCACAAACAAGACCAGCTGGCTTTTAAAAGAAGTTCCTATCCTAATATGTTCCTCAATATGAATCTCACTCAAATGTGCGTAAGAGTGCTCGTGAGTGTTCGTAGATTTTGTTCTTAGCTAAGAACAAATCCAAGATAAGAAAACATTAGTGAATGTCAGAATCTTCGTAAAAAGTGCGTAAGTGGGGTTTGTGTTGACCTCGGGTCACATTGACCCGTTTAAAATGTTTGTTTTACATCAGAAAATATGGGACGTAGAAATAAGCACTGAAAATGTGCAGAAGAAAAATGTTAAAATTTAAAACGTTGGAAAAAGCAAAAACAAATTGTGAAAAAAACTTTTTTCAGGGTTGAAGGGAAGACAACACAAGGGTTAAGAACACATTTCTTCGTAAGAACGGTTGGTGAATGAGGCCCATTGTGTGTACTGACTGCAGAACGGCTGCCGGACGCCGGAGAGCTCCACAGCAACTCAGCACAGGGCAGATAGTGCGGGACAGGAAGTCGAGCACAGAAGCAAAATAAAACATCCGACAAAACATTTAGATTTTCAAAATAAAATACACCGTGCTCACGGCGGATCATGTTTCCCTGCACTACACCTTGAAAACACAGCACAGAGTCGTTTCCCCCTCTACTCCTCTGGATGGAAACAAACTGTTGTTGGTTTTGTGGTTCTATTCTACGTTAAATTCGCGAGATCTCGTGGGTCCTCGTGACTTCAGCTGTCAGTCATGGCTGCAGCCGTACCGCAACAAATCCAGACCCGGTGGGAGCACGGAGCCGACACGCAGCCGTTCCACAGTTGGTGGAATTTCGGGGTATGTATGAGCCCATCTCCACCGCATCCATCTGTGAGGTTGTCAGCGTTGTCTGCCTGGCGTGCTCTGTTTGTAGGACGGCCGATTTAACCGCCAGTCCTCAGCGATGTAGTGGCATGTATCACGTAGCTCTTCGCTCAGAGCGCCGTTCAGCAAAAAGCCACAAAGCTTAAACCGCTCTCAAAAGTTAGCGCTGAATGCTTCTCGCTTGCCATGATTGCTCTGCTACCAGCCTCTGTCACGTCCCGTGTGGAGCTTGTGAGCGAGCAGCTGAGAAGGCGGTGTCGCTGTCAAATCCGTCCGTGGGAAAAGTAACGTTGCGCCGAATTGAAAAAGGAACTACGTTTCGTTACCAGATTTTCAGTAGTAGCGCGTTACACTACTTTTTCCCTGGAAAAAGTAATGTTACTTTAATGCGTTACACACAACACTGCCCAAAAATGAGTGAAGCAAATCTACCAGCCACTTATTTATATATTATATTTATATATTCGCATATTTTACCAGCATTTGGCTACTAGATGGTGCTAATTTTGAACCCCGGTAGCAGCTCTGCTGTTGACAGCGAGCTGAGTGTGCTGAGGGAAACACGCTGCGATGCCAACATCTCTCTGCTCCATAATGACTACTCTCAGTCTGCACTCGCTCCCTTCCTCTTTTCATTTCCTTTCCTGTCTTTATCTCGTCTCTATTTCCAGCTCTCAGTCTCCAGCTAATTTCTCTCTACAGGTCGCTCAATCTTTTAACCTGCTTTTTGCTCCATTTTATCCATTTCAATTATTCCAGTTTCTTCCTTATCGACCTTTGCCTCTCTTCAATTTAATTCTTCCTCTGCCTTGTCCATCTATTTCCATGTCCTCGTTTCTCATCTTTTTTTCTCCCGGGTTCTCGCCCTCTCACCTATAGTTTGCTGTCTTTCCAGTATTGTTCCTCTTCATCTTTTCACCTTCTTTTTTCCCCTTCCTTTCCTTTTTTTGCACTGTTTCATCTTCATTTTTTTTTTTTTTTTTTTTTTTTTTTTTTTTTTTTTCGTCTGCTTTTTCATTACCCTTACACATTTGTGTTCATTTTCTTTCTTCGTCTTTTCTTGGCTACCGTTTCAATCTAAATTTTCTTTCACCTTTTCTTTCCATTTTCTCACTGTCATCAGTCTCCCTTTTGCCTCCCCTTACAGTCCCCCCCATCCCTCCTCCTCTACCATCTGCTGGAGGGTGGGGGGGGGGGTCTTTGTCCTTTCAATTATGGTCAGATTTCCCAAGGCTCCGGCAATACTGTCCCCCCCCACGTCCTGCTGTCACCGGTGGCCTTGGCGGAGGTGTTCATCTTGCTAAGGTACGGGGCTGTGAAGGCGCCAAGAAATCCGTGTCCGTGTCCCCGGACTGAGAGACTCCCCTGGCTCCTCTCCTTCACCCTAAGACACAGAAATAGGTTAAAGAGAGACAGGAGGTTTATTATATTTTGGCGGGACTCTCCCAGACATCCACGCAGCCAGTCGGTAAAAGTAGGAGTAAGAGTGAACATGGAGTGTGCTAGTTTCCCTGTGGAGACCTCAGAGCTGTGTTAATCTTTCTGTGATCCCTCCTGGCTCACAGTGTTGAATTTAGCCAGCATTTTTTTACACTGCAGGCAAATCCTAGTTTTCAATCAGAACGTTTTAAACCTGAAGCCTCCTTTTTGTGTTTTTGTTTCTTCGTACCTACAACTCCTGACTGACTTGTTTGCAGCTTTGGTTGGAGTTCTTTAGAATCAACACTCGCAGCATGTCCTCATATGTATTCATTTGTTCTTGAAGCAGCCAAACTCCAAAGGCATTAAAGGGTGGACCAATAAGTCCCCATGAAAAAGACAAAAAAATACTAAAGAGAAGCCATTTGAGATCTTTACCTCCATTCTGAAGTAGCTTGCTTCAGAAGATTAGACAGAGAATGTTTCATGAATGGAAGCCAAAACGTGGATAAAATGTAAATGTTAAAAATACACACGGCTTCCTCTCTGGGACTTTCACAAGATGCTAAATCAGGCCACAGGACAACATTTGACTAAAGCCTCCTCCACGCATTAAATCAGGAGCACCCTCGAGGAGTTCTTTTAAATATTTGGATTCCTTTTTCAAGTGCAAAGAAATCCAGTGTAAAGAGTGCAGTCTGCTGGGGCTGTGAAGCTCTAGTGAAGGCTGAAAGGTGTTGGCAGCTGCTTTCCTGATTGCCTCACTCTTGACTTTCTACTTTCTTCCTTTATCTGTGACAGTTGGGAGGGAGGGGGGGGGGGGGAGAGTCTGGCCTGAACTTACATTTCAGGTACACAAAGTTTGCTTCTTTTTTTTTGTCCTCGTCAGGCTCACAGATCAAAGAAGCATGTTCACAACCATGCAGACAATATTACAACAGTGCTGTTAAAATATACACTGCATGGCCAAAGGACAGCTGCAGATTAACTCATATGTAACAGTGTACCAGCCTCTTCTCTTATGGTTTCAGGCTGCAGGGAACATTAGATCATCAGTGAGGTCCAACCCTGATAGTGGGGATCATTTTTTTTGTGGTAGATTTGCGTCAAAAGTGGTGTACGGACGATGTTAAAGTTCATGCAAAAAAAGGGACCCAAGATCCAAAATGTCCATTTGGTACTGTGCATTCAGACAGCATTATCTTACATTCGCCAAACCCACATTTGTCCATTAGTGCGCTTTATATCACTTCAGCAAGCGCTTTCCATTGGTCATGGTGATCTTGGGCTTCTATGGTTTGGAAACCTAAGTCATGAGACTCTTGACTCAGATTCAGAATGAAGATGGTCCTTGTGGTAAAGCTTGGAGGGCTGCGATGGTGGGGGCATGTTGTTTACGGTACCAGTGAAACAATGAAATGATGATGATGATCAATGATCCAGGAAGTCCAGTTTGAGTAACGTTTTGTTGCTTTTAAAGGATTATCAGATGAAAATACAGTGTTTTTTGTGTTTTTTTCACAGATAGGATTTTACAACTTTGCCAATCCCGGTTGTAATTATTTTATCTTTCGTCACAACGGTGGTGAGGTAAACGGTAGAATAACACCATTCACTTTATAAAGTAATCCAACAGGAATGTGCACTCCATCCAAATGAAATGGTCTGCAGTTTTTTCCTGCAGGACTGTCAGTCTGAAAGTTGCCAAGCAACTATTTGTGCTGACGTTGCTTGCCTGGCAGTTTGGGAATTGTTAGTGGAGAGTTGTTTTTTTGTGGGCTGTGTGCTTCAGTAATTGTTGGTCGTGGTCTGTGAGTTTGCACCTACTTCACAGGCAAGCTGTTGTTGCGCCTAGATCTTTCCACTTCACCACGGCAATACTAACAGTTGACTGGGGCAAATTGTGCAGGACCGAAATCTGACAAACTGACTTGTTGGGAAGACAGCATCCAACAACAGGCTCCTTAGTACTGAGCATTGCAGATTATATGACTGTATGCTTGACCTTTTTTTGGTACCTGTTAGCCAAAGCCAGTTTTCAAAATAGCAAATGCCATGCAAAACTTACAAAGACCAAATGGAAGGGCAACTATGTTAAGAACAGATCTGAGTCCCCTTTATAAGCTAAAATGCCAAATATGTCTTGGTTCCAACTTCTAAAGTGTGAGGATGTCCTCCCTTCCTCTGTTTTATATCAATAAAGTTTGTAGGGCTGTCCTTGTTTAAAGAAATTCTTAGTCGACTAACATTTTATCGACTAATCGATATCGACAGATCTGTAAAACTGAGTTTCTCCACAAAGAATCGTGCAAAAGCACAACTTTAAATCTTGTTTACCAGAGATGTGCTCAGAAGGTTCTTGGAAATAAGTCATTCAGCATTAAAAAAAAGACCATCGACTGAAGAAATCTTCAGTCACCATTAATCGACTATGAGGGGGGCAGCTCTAAAAGTTTGAATATCGTTGGGTGTTGGACTGTTGGTTGGACAAACCAAAACATTTGAAGATGTCATCTTGGGCTCTGAGATTTGTGATGAGCATTTGTATCATTTAATAATAAAAAAAAAAACCTGTTTAAAGCTACAGTGCGTAGTTTTTGTCGCCCTCATTTCTAATTATAGGTAATGACAATACTGTTGGCGCGTCCACATGAAGCCTAATACGAATAAAAAAAAACTAACATTACTAACGTGTTCAAGAGCGGAAAGCAGTCCTTCCAGAAAAATGCGTTTTTTTGTGATTGTTGCGGGCAAAAATCCTTGATTATGCGCCACGTTTTCTTAAAAACTGCGATGGAATATGCGGGATATTTATGCAATTTTATGCGATGAACTGCGGTTTCATTGTGGCTTCATCGCGGGGTTTGCAGCTTTTCAATGATGTTCACGTCGTGTAATTACGTCACTTCATAACGTTCCCATGGCAACAGGGGGAAATGGCTGCTCTTGTGTGAAGTAAACGCAACATTTTTCATCTTTCTGCTAAGATATACGGGACTTTTTTGCAACGCAAATGCGGGGATTATGAAATCATGCAAGCCCCGCGTATTTTCCGTGGAAATCGGCAATTTATGCGGCGAAAGTGCGGCGTATTTTAAAAAATGCGCCCCGCCCCCCCTCATAAATATGCAGACTTTGGCTGATTATGCATTGAATGATGCAATCGCATAATCGAGTTTTTCTGGAGGGACTGCAGTA
The DNA here is from genome assembly GCF_031162955.1 of Sander vitreus. Lineage (NCBI taxonomy): Eukaryota > Metazoa > Chordata > Actinopteri > Perciformes > Percidae > Sander > Sander vitreus. Next base: position 3,457,127 of record NC_135868.1, read on the forward strand.
AGGCGACATTGACCTCATTTCATTTTCTTTTTTCCAACTATGAAAAGACACACCATTGGTTATCCCTGTTTGTCTTCGCCATTGGTCACTTCCTTTTTGGGATTTTAGTCCTTCTGCGGAACTTTTAGGTATTTTCTTAGCAGCACAATCACTGACTGAAAGATTTCGTGGGCACTTCTTCGGGTTTTCTTCGGTCCTCTTCGTCTCCAAAGCTGAACGCTACTGTTGTCATAAAACGCGTCACTCGAGCTTCTGTGCATGAAAGACCACTCCATTTTGTAAACCTAACCATACTGAGAATTTCATAATCAAACTTTTAGGCCATAGGTCTTACATTTATTGTGTTCGAGGTCTTAAATCGTTTTAAACATGTCTTCATTTTCCTACGTCCATGCAACGTTCCCTCTAATGCTCACTGAAATGTTTTTTTGTTTATTCCGTGGTGTTGTAGTTCTTTCTTTCGACAGTCCAAATATATTTTGCTGTATATGTACAGATTATTATTACTCCGTGTCACTTTTATTCAATTTAAATGGTTAGTTACACCCCTAGAAATTAACAATTTGTGATTTGCCTGGGTAGCTCACCTGGTAGAGCATGCGCCCCATGTACAGAGACTCAGTCCTCCTCGCCCTGTGGCCCTTTGCTGCATGTCATCCCCCCCCCCCCTCCCCTTTCATGTCTAAGCTGTCCTATCAAATAAAGGCCTGAAAGGCCAAAAACTAAACGTAAAAAAAGAAAAACAACAACAATTTGTAACTTAAACTTAGATGAACTTAGTAAATCAGCTCTATCTATCTTTGTCTCGTCTTCAACTGCATTTCAAGTGAATCCCGTCAGCTGTCCAAACCCATCATGCCGTGCAGGAAACGCCACGTTCTGTTTGGCGTTCACTTTTCCTGCGGCGGGAACCTCTAACCCTCGGAAGTGCAGGTGTGCCGATCTACCTGCTGATCTGCCCCGGAGAAGGTGGCGACGGAAAACGGAGAGGACGAGTGGACGGACAGATGGGGAGCTGGAGAGGAGGAAGGAGGGAGCGAGTTATTTTTACCTCCCTTAATCACATGCAGTAGATGTTGGTGGGTAATATATGTGTGGCTGGTGGCACTCAAAGAGCCACAGTGTGACTGAGCGAGGGGGGGAGATGGCAGGCAATAGATCAAACGCACCGGGATGAGCAGCATGCTGGGCGGGCTATCTTCACCCCTCCCCACCTCTTCCTCCATCTACAAGTCTTTCCCAGAGGTCATTTTGGGCCTGAGAAATACCAACTACAGGGAGCAGCAACGCCTGCGTCCCAATTGTCTGCCGCTGCACTCCATTGGTCAAGAAAAACGCAACTCAATCAGCTTGTCCAACCCGGAGGCTCCCCGAAGAGCTGCAGAGGCTTTTTACAGCCTTCTGCCTTCAGCAACAACAACAAAAAAAAACTGTATGGAGCAGTGTCGCTTAACCACTCGAGGTCAAATGCCTAACCCCAACCAATCGAGCTGCTTCGTAGGGCGGGTCTTGGCGTGGCCATAGTGGGATTCGTAATTTCGCCATCAAAGGGACGTCGGACTAGTGGGCTGTAGGACCAAAGGGAATTTTTCGGGTTATTGAGAGGTCGGAACAATGGGCAGTCCCCTCTGACTTTTCATCTAGCGCCATCATGAGGTCAACTAGTTAACGTGTCCAGTACTTTGATTTATGATCCAAAATACCTGCAGAACTTAGAAAATATGTTATTCTAGAAAACAAAATAGATTTGTGATGGATGAAAAGGTTAGAATAAACAAACCACTCTCACAGATCTTTCACTTGTTCTATTAAAACATGATTATAGGCTCAAAACGGACAGAATTACTTGTTAAGATTGAGATTTTTTTTTTGCAGTGTAGCATTTTGACTGTGATTATGCAGAACCCTATTTTCATGTCTCACAACAGTCAGTGTTTTACGAGTTGGGAGTGAGAACATGTAAGGACTTACATGGTACTGGGGTCGGTGCTACTGTATGAACCATCCGAACCTCGTATAACCAAAACACCTCCAAGTCTGAGGCCAAGGTTCTTTAACGGAAAAAAATGGATTGCTCCCTCCCGGTTGGGAGGGAGTTAATACCGCAAGCAAAGGAGTTCAAGTACCTCTTCTTGTAAGGCTTAAAGGTGCTCTAAGTGATGTTGGGTGACGGCACTTGTTGTTGACGTTGGAAGTATTTTCAAACAAAACGAGACTAGCTCGCCCCTCCCTCTTCCTCGTCCCGTCCCCTCTCAATCCCTTCCGTGCTTCCGCGCACTAACCCCCACAACCCCCACCCCCACCCCTTCTTGTTGGTTATTGGCTGAAAGACTGTTTATGTTTGGTGGTGCAGGTTGGTGGTTTGTGGAGCCTGGACTGTCTACAGAGACCACGTTTTTTTTATTTATTTTACAGTGTGTTCAGGGGACAGACACCTCGCGGATAGTGAGGAGATGTTTGCTGTATGTGACAAAAAAATGTAGCCTAAAAAAAACGCGTTACGTTGCTTAGAGCACCTTTTAAACAGAGCGTGAGACGGGCAGGCGGTTTAGTGCGGCATCAGCGGCGATGCAGGCGTTTTTATCGGACCATTGTGGTGAAAAGAAAGCTTAGCCAGAAAGCAACTCTATCGATTTACCAATCCATCTCCGTTCGGACCCTCACCTGTGGTCATGAGCTTTGGGAAGTGACCGAAAGAACGAGACTGTGGATACAAGCGGCCAAAATGAGTTTTCTTGAGGAGCTCAGACATTTCAAACAAGTTAATCTGCCAGTTCCTCTGTCTGTCCCCACAGAGGCATTTGGACCTCAGAAATATAGAAATACAAGCATGCACACATGAGCAGAGTGGCGTCTGGCCTACAATTTGTGTAACTGCTGCACGCACGCACGCAGTAGCAAATAACACGATCTATAGCCACAAACCAATTTTCTAGCGACCTAGGATCTTTTTTAAACCGAGTCGTCACGACAGCGAGCCTGCGCTGCCAGCAGCAGGTGGGTCATGAGCCAATCACACATTGATTATCTGTCAGCATCTTTCCTCTGAGCACCTCAACTCTCTCCCACGCACACACACACACAGGCACACACACACACACACACACACACACACACACACACACACACACGCACACTAGTGATCAAGAGCCTATTGAGCGGAGATGGTCTTCAGTCACTTCAGCAGGTGTGTCTTTCCAGAGGCGACTGATTGACGAGATGTTACACAGCAGAAAGTGTGTGTGTGTGTTTGTGTGTGAGTGAGACAGATTTAAAACATGAGGGACTTTGGAGCCGAGTCACCTCATTAAGTCCACAGCTGTTGAGCTTGATATTTTTTGTCAGATATCAGATAAACAAAGTTCAACTATTCCGAAATCCAGAAGGCCGTTTTTTTATTGAACTGTATTGTAAATATATTCCTTTGCTATAGGTTGCAGCTGGTGTGGCAGACCAGGGTTTTGGTTCACAATAAAAAAAAAACAGAAAAAGGTGACACGAGGGTGTGTGTGCTCCAATTAGCAGGGTATCGCGCTGCTCAGCCTCCCCGGGAAGGTTTATTCCAGGTTGCTGGAAAGGTGCATGGCTCTGACAGATTGTAGAACCTCAGATTGAGGCAACGCATTCTAATGAACGGGCTTGTATGATATCGTACGAAAATAGGCACCGCCAGTTGGTCACGTGATGTCAGCTACAGAGCCCCGTGAGATGTCACTGAATCAGCGGCACTTGGTAGTTGAGTTTTTCCTGAGAGAGGTTACTGGTAGGCGGCTACAGAGCTCTGTGAGATGTCGCCGTATCGGCGGCAGTTTACCCGATAAAAGGTGACTTTGAGCTGGGTACAGAGCACCGCGAGCTGTCGGTCGTTTCGGCAGTTAAGTTTAGGCTACAAAAAGTGAGAGTCATGCGGCGAATACTCCCAAGGGACACGTGTTTCCTCGGTGAAAGTCCACCCCCCTCCCGAGAAGCGAATTCCGCCCCGCGGATTGTAAGCATTGACTTTTATGACCCACCCATCTACCCCGACCTCCCGCCTCGCTGTCCACAGCATTCTTATAGTCGGCAGCAGTCGATGTGGTGCATACAAGCGACAAATACGTGGAAAACATATCAATTGCAGCACTTTATTTTACGTAGCTTTTTGTGCGACTGGTTCATGAGAACGGCCTGCTCCAGGAGGGGCAATGCGGATTCCGTTCTGGCCGTGGAAAGAGTAGACCAGCTCTTCGCCTTGTTAGGGTGAGGGGAGTCATGGAGTTTTGCCCATCCAGTCTACATGTGTTTTGTAAACTTACAACACATGCTTGGAGACAAACGTGACCAATAAATGCCTCCCGTTGAGACTCGCTGTGAGATAACAACACATTCTCACTCCTCACTGACGTTTGGTCAGGTGCCTTTTGGCGTTTGTTACTGGCGCAAAAAGTCTCCTTTAGCGTCTAGCCCTTTGGTTTCAGATTTAGACCCGCCTGGTCGGGACTCTTGGCGTCACTTTTTGACGCTCTGGGTCGGGACGTACATTTAACCGACATGCGACACAATGGGACAGTTGGGTTTAGGAAAAGATGGTGGGTGGGGTTACAAAATGTACGTTTCAGTGACATGCGGGACAAGAACGGGACACCTAGGACAAAGTCCTGTGTTGTTTAACCCATCCACCACGCCAACCTGCCACCTGATCTGCGGATTTTCGGTCTTTCATACTACTATCTACCGTTGTCACTGTAAATACTACGTCCTCTTACAGCGCCACGGTCGAGCTGCTGCTCTGCCCGGTGCGTCCCATACAGACACCTAAAGGGTGATTTTTGTGTGGGTGTCTGACGTTGAGAGCCACTGACCAAGCGTCAGTATTTGACAAGTTGGCATTGAGAACGGATAGGGTTCGTGTTAGGGTTAGTGACTTAATACCCCATGCAAAGGAATTCAAGTACCTATTCTTGTTCACGAGTAAGGATTTAATGGAGCGTGAGATGGACAGGCCGTTTGGTGCGGCGTCAGCAGTGATGCAGGAGTTTCATCGGACCATTGTGGTGAAAAGAAAGCTGAGCCAGAAGTCAAAGCTCTCGATTTACCAATCCATCTCCGTTCGGACCCTCGCCTGTTTTAGAAAGTGACCGAAAGACCCACATGAGCTTTTGGGAAGTGACCCGAAAGAACGAGATTGTGGATACAAGCGGCCAGAATATTCCTAAAGAAGTAAAGAGAATATTATTCCAGGGCTTTCAAAAACATCTGTGGATGGACTCTGCTTTTAAAAAAATAAAATCAACTTTTTTTAAATTGTTATTGATTAAAATTCATCTATTCATGAATCCATCAGGTCCGGTCCTCCATATTTCACAACTTGATTACGATTTATTTTCCTGAAATAAGCTCTCTCTCTGAACTGCTGATTACAGGTTGTGGAACATGAAGTTCCTCCATCACAAACTGACCGCAGCTGCTTAAAGTCGGTCATGGAGGAAGTGGCAAAGAAATTTAAAACTTTTCCTCACCAGTTGGGAAAGTAAACTCCAAAACTCTTCACTTTCCAAAATACCACTTTCAGCTGCAGCCGGACTCATAATCCTCTCGTGTTGGATTTTATTTTTTGAAGATGAAGTGCCTGATTATTTGTATTTTAAGACGCGTCTTTGCTAGTTTAAGACCGACGCAGTTGTCATTTGACAGGATGAATAGCAAATGCACCTGCGCCCATCTGTGCACCCATGGGCGTGTTGGTCTAACAGGGAGGTGTGTTCACGTGCATTCTTGGCGTATTGCTATCTTATATTTTAACAGCGCATTAGTAAAATGCGCCTAGGCTCGTGCACAGCGCGCACACACTCTGCTTGTTACACACACAGGGACATGCAGCAGCACACACACATGCAAAAGATTAAAAATGAAAAAATATTACAATGTTAAATAGTATGAAGATATGATCTGCTCCCGCTTTCACTTCACGCAGATCAATTCCTTCTCCTGAAAATCTCTCCGTCCTGTTTCGCCAATCCGCCATCATAATAGCAATGCTTCAATGTACAAACACGGCTGGTTTTTAAAGGGAATGGGTAGGGCTGTCAATAGATAAAAAAAATGTAATCCAATTAATTACATACTCTGCGATTTAATTAATCGAAATGAATCGCATACATAATTAACGGTGCCTGAACCGATACTTTTTAAGAAAGTAAAAAGAAAAAAGAAAAAAAAAGAAGGGTACTAAACAACAGTTGGCGACATTAAAGAACGGCTTGTTTATTGCTAAGGCCATATGGTCAAAATTAAATGATTTAATAATAATGTATAACAATAACTAATTTCACTAGTAAATTGCTGTTGAACGACAAAAACAACCACCAGATGGGAAGAGCACATTTACAATAACTTCAAATGCACCACAAGGCTGTAGTTTACCAGTTTCATTGAACGCACCGTTTTTCCGATGGCAGCTGCAGATTGTTACATGCCGGTGTTGAATCCTCTACAATAAAACACAGTCAGACTTTACACCGTTTAGCGTTAGCTGTCAGCATTTTAACCGTTTTTAATCCAGCTACTAGCTAGCGGTAGGCTAACGTTAGCTGCTGTTGAGTATAGTGTTAACTAGCTAGCAGTAGGCTAACGTTAGCTGCTGTCGAGTATAGTGTTAACTAGCTAGCAGTAGGCTAACGTTAGCTGCTGTCGAGTATAGTGTTAACTAGCTTGTGTTGCCTGTATCGTCTGTTTCAGAGCATCAGAGAGAAGAGCAGACATATCAGTGGCACCAGATTTCGGTAACCAGGGTTGGCAGGAAGAAGATTTTTAGTAAATGTTACAATAATGATCCAGGCAGCACATTCTCGTCTCCCTCCTTCATTTTACAGTCCAATGGTGGCTAGAACGGCTCTGGGTCAAACGTCAATATGGAATGGATTAATCTGCGTTATTTTTTTAACACGTTATTTTTTTTTCAGATTAATTTATCGAAATTAACGCGTTATTTTGACAGCCCTAGGAATGGGAGATTACACTCTGATTGGTTTATTGCACGTTACGCCCAAAACACACCTATGATTAATTAAGACACTAAGTACAACCCTTTTGAACCATGCGCATGGCGCACGGACCCTTTTTTCCGCCATGAAACTAGCAAAAGTGGATTCGTACACGCACTTAACGCATCTCCGCCAGGCGCTTCACACCGTGCGCTTAGATCGTTTAAAAAGGCACCTGTGGATTGTGTGTAAATGTATAAAAAACAAAAGAGGGATTTTTGACTTTCTTCTCTTCCAGTCTGTGATTCTGAGTTCTAATTGTAATGTTTCTTCTTTAAAATGAATATAAGTACGTCAGAATAGCTCGGTAGGGGAGATCGCCTCTCCTCTGCATGGAGCAAACTGTATTTGTATGTTTTTAGGTTTAGATTTTTGAGTACAGTTGGAAGTGTGTTTCTCGGCTGAGTTTCTCGGATTGTTGACAGAATGAGGTCAGAGAACTGAAATGACTATTAATATTTTATATATTGTATTCTGGGCTTAACATGATTCAACATGGACTTCTAGTTCAGTTTCAGAATTTATAAAAAAAATCCTGAACCGGGATTGGCTTCTTACCAGATAAGTCAGAAAGGATGAGGATTTTCCCATCACCCGAATACCCTGCAACTTTACGTGCTATTATGATGTTTACACTAGGGATGTACTCGAATATTCCACTACTCCAACTCTTCAAATGGGTTTGTGTCACGTTCTGGTCCCTCGTGTCACTTAAACGTACATTGTTACCCCACCCACCACTTTTTGCTGAACCTAACTGGCCCGTTCTTTTGTCACGTTAGTTAAACGTATGTCCCGACATAGAGCATCACAAAGGTGTGCCAAGACTCCCAACGCAGAGCGTCAAAATAGTGACGCCAAAGGGCTAGACGTAAACAAGACTTTTTGCGTCATTAAGAAACGGCAAAGGCACCTGACCAAGCGTCACTTTTTGACGCCCTGGGAGTAGCAGCTGGCTATTTTATGCAGCGCCATATCATCCATCTCAGCCAAGAATGGAGAAATGTGGAGTCACTACCGAGCGGTCGGATGTGTATAGAGGTCTGTATGGTTATACTGTAGCAGCCTGGTGTTTTTTTTGGGTGGCTTGATGAAGGTAAAGATAGTACGGCCACGCATATTGCCAATGCTCCTGTCAGGCGTTTGGCTGGCTGAAAGTGGTGGAAGAAGTATTCAGAAAAGTACTAATTTCATAGTGTAAACTACTCTGTTACAAGTAAAAGACCTGCATTTAAAATGGTACTTAAGTAAAAGAATATAAGGATCATCAGGAAAATGTACTTAAAGTATTAAAAGTAAAAGTAGTCAAGGCAGAAAAATCCTCCCATTTTAGAAACTGGAAACGATGCAAACAGTTGTGTGTTTAATGGTCTATTCATGTCAGCTCGACTTGTAGGCCGTTATATTGTTGGCTAGTTTAGTTTATAATAAAACATCATATTTTATAAACTACATGTATTTTTGTGTGCAACAATCTTGATCTGTAAATTAACTAAAGCTGTCAGATGACTGTAGTGGAGTAAAAAAGTACAATATTTCTCTCTGGAATGTAGCGGAGTAGAAAGTGGCATGACAAGAAAAGAGTAAAGTAAAAGTATACCTCAAATTTGTACTTAAGTACAGTGCTTGAGTTAATGTACTTAGTTACATTCCACCAGTGCTGGCTGAGCCTGCATTCACACAAACACACACACACACACACACACACATATACTGCGTCACTACAATTTTGATAAACAAGTACGACTGCAGTAATGGGAGTAAATGTTGGTTACAGCACCTGGGTGTGACCTTTTGAGTGACATCTCTGATAATTAAAATTCTGACTGACTGTAGTAAAAACATATACAAGTAAATTGTTTGAGTGTGTCAGAATGAATCAACAGGAACCTGGCTGCTCGGAACTGAACTGAACTGCTTCCCTGAGCTTATTTTCAGCAGCTTCTCTCAGTCGGAGGGAGCTGATTCGCGGCGATGGCGGCGTGTGCCGAGGCCATTAATGCAAATGCAGTCGGCTCCAGGGCAAATCACATGGCGGCTGTTTGTTCCAAAGTCTACAGAGACGCAGGAAAAACACAGAGTTCCCCTCCCCTGCACAGACAGAGAGCGTCGAGGTACATGAATACACAAACAGTTTTTAGTTTGTCGTTTTGCAGCATCAGCTGCTCTCGGGGATGTTTTAGTGGCTGCGACGAGGACGTGTTGTGAAAGCGTGGAAGGCGTTGTTGAGGCCAGGTGCTGATAGGGAGCTGATGTGGCGTCTGGAATCCCACCGGGCGGGCGGCTCGAGCTATAAATGTCTCCGCTCACAGCGCTGTCAGATGTTTTGGGTTAAAGCCTCCGGTAGACAGCACCGACCTGCTGCTGCTGCACACTGTTGCTTTCTGCAAAACACTGAAACGTATCCCGTCCATGGTGGAAATACAGTATATTTCATCTATATCCTACCCTATGTTTTTACCTTCATAAAGAAAGATTGTGTGTTATGTGTTATTGTTGTGTTAAAGGTCCCATGGCATGACAATTTCACTTCATGAGGTTTTTTAACATTAATATGAGTTCCCCCAGCCTGACTATGGTCCCCCAGTGGCTAGAAATGGTGATAGGTGTAAACCGAGCCCTGGGTATCCTGCTCTGCCTTTGAGAAAATGAAAGCTCAGATGGGCCGATCTGGAATCTGCTCCTTATGAGTCATAAGGAGCTAGGTTACCTCCCCTTTCTCTGCTTTGCCCGACCAGAGAATTTGGCCCGCTCATGAGAAAGAGAGAGAGACATCATGGCTTGCAAACAAGCAAAGTGGCAGTTGGTCAAGGCCACACCCCCACCCTCCACCTTGCCCCCCTCTCTCCTCCTCAATAGCTTTTAAAGCTACAGACACAGAAATGGCACATCCTAAGGAAAGCTCATTGTGGGACTGGCTCTAGTGGCTGTAATTCTGCACCAAGGCTGAATTTCGGGAAAGAGACTTCAGATACAGTATTAGGAGACCACTAAGATCTATATAAAAGAGACTTCAGATACAATATTAGGGGACCACTAAGGTCTATATAAAAGAGACTTCAGATACAGTATTAGGGGACCACTAAGGTCTATATAAAAGAGACTTCAGATACAGTATTAGGGGGACCACTAAGGCCTATATAAAAGAGACTTCAGATACAGTATTAGGGGGACCACTAAGGCCTATATAAAAGAGACTTCAGATACAGTATTAGGGGACCACTAAGGCCTATATAAAAGAGACTTCAGATACAGTATTAGGGGACCACTAAGGCCTATGTAAAAGAGACTTCAGATACAGTATTAGGGGACCACTAAGGCCTATATAAAAGAGACTTCAGATACAGTATTAGGGGAACACTAAGGCCTATATAAAAGAGACTTCAGATACAGTATTAGGGGACCACTAAGGCCTATATAAAAGAGACTTCAGATACAGTATTAGGGGACCACTAAGGTCTATATAAAAGAGACTTCAGATACAGTATTAGGGGACCACTAAGGCCTATGTAAAAGAGACTTCAGATACAGTATTAGGGGACCACTAAGGCCTATATAAAAGAGACTTCAGATACAGTATTAGGGGACCACTAAGGCCTATATAAAAGAGACTTCAGATACAGTATTAGGGGACCACTAAGGCCTATATAAAAGCATCCAAAAAGCAGCATGTCATGGGACCTTTAATAGTTCTTGAACAAGTCTTGCAATATTCCCTTGAACCCCCTGGACAACTGGTATTGGTAACCAGCCTGGTCTCACAGAATTCCGTGAAATGATCACAAACTGTTAACACCGCATTACATGATGGTGGAACGGAATGTGTGAAAATTCTGTGTGGCCACCACGGAAAACAATGCCAATGTGAAGTAAATGAGAAGATGACGTAGCAGTAAGAGCGATTACGGTAGTGAGTAGTATGTAAGGCCGAAATTCCACATAAGGAAGTTGGTTGGGGGGGTGGATGGGTCAAACACAGGACTTTCACCAAGGAGACCGGGGTTCGTGTCACGCATGTCACATTTCCTAAAGTCGCTTTCTTCTTTTCCTAAACCCAACCGTCCCATTCTTCTCGCGTGTGACGGAACCGTAAGCCCACCCATGACCTTTTCCTTAACTTAAGGGGCCGTGTTTATTTAACGGAATTCTTCCGTGGGCCCATCACGGAATGTTTTGCGATTCCGTGAAACTGCCACAGATTTTGAGTTAAGGGGCCGTGTTCATTTCACAGAATTCTATGAGATCAGGTTGTGGTAACAGTGTGTTTTGACAAGAGTTCCTAGAGTTTTGACCAAAAGGAACTGTGCAACAACCACTAGGGGCTTGCGTTAAGCAGGTGTCCGTGAAGGTTCTCAGGCATCCAGGTTGTAGTTATGGCAGGAAGGTTAAAATCAAGGGAAACTGGAAGGATATCGAATACGTTTCATCTCTCATCTGAGAGACTTCTTCAGTTCTGACTGAAAGGTAGGGAAACCCAGCTAGGTGACTGACTGACTGATTGATTGATTGACTGATTGATTAGATTAGATATTGTCCCATGGGGGAAATTGGTTTTCACAGTCTGTTTCATGCACGTGGAAATAAGGACAGATACAACAACAAATAACATAAAGACAGGTATATAGACATATACAGACACCGGATCTATAAAAAGTCAGCGAGATGGTTTGTTCAGCATTGCTATGGCAGAAGGGACAAAACATCTGCCAAAGCGAGTCCTTTTACACCTCAGAGTCCTCTGTAAAGTGATATGGATATGGAGGGTGAATACCATGCAGTCACAACTAAAGAAATCTCTCGGATCAGACACGAAGGGCCCTATCTTGCATCGCAGCGCAAAGCCCGACACAAGTGTCTTTGCTAGTTTAAGACCGGCGCAGTTGTCAATTTCCCCTCCAGCGCCCACGTGGTTTAAACGACAAATGCACCTGCGCCCGTGGCCGTGCTGGTCTTACAGGGAGGTGTGTTCAGGTGCATTCTGGGCGTATTGCTATCTTGGGGCAGCGGGAAGTGATCGCGCCATTGACCAACAAAACCTGGTCTAAAGTCAATAACGCAGCATTTCATTGTTATTTTAACAGAGCATTAGTAAAATGCTCCTAGTCTCGCGCGCAGCGCACGCACACACTATGCTTGTTACACACACAGGGACGCGCAGCAGCACACGCATGCAAAAGATTAAAAGTAAAACTATAACAATGTCAAATAGTATTATATGATCGGCTTGCACGCTTTCACTTCACGTACGAGCAGATCAGTTTCTTCTCCTGAAAATCTCTCCATCCTGCTTAGAAAATCCTCAATCATAACAGCAATGCTCCAAGGTCCAAACGCGCCTGGCTTTTAAAGGGAATGGGAGATGATCTCTGATTGGTTGATTGCATGTTACGCCCAAAACACACCTATGATTAATGAAGACACTAAGTACAACCCTTTTGAACCACGCGGCCGGCACACGGAGCCATTAAACTAGAAAAAGTGGATTGGTACGCGCCCTAAACGCACCAGGCGCTTCACACCGTGCGCTTAGATGGTTAAAATAGGGCCCGAAATGTCTTCGATCTCCTTTAACCAAGTCCACTTTCCCACTTTCCCTGCCGATCAGAGTGTGTCCAGTTGATTTGTTTTGTATACGTCGTCATTTTTAAAGACTTTTAGGAGAGCTTTTTTGTGTGAGAGCTGTCACTAAGTTGGGCTGGATTTAAATGCAGAATATGTAATGAAAATTGTATTAACTTCATATTCACCGCAGCAGCTTTAAAGCAACGTGTATCGTACATCACGGAAGTACAACCATTGAATACCTTTACTCACCTCGCGAAAAAGGGCAGTAAATCACACCTTTCTGCAACACTCAAAATCGGTCACTTTAACGTTAAAACGTGTCCCGTGACGTGTCTGGCAATCTTTTCTGGTGGTATAAAAGTCAAGACTAAATGAAGTTTGAGTGATCCAGTGAAATTATTTCGGCCTACACGGTAGAGATTTTTTGTTGTTGTTGTTGTTCTGAGAACTGCGGCTTAAACTGGTTTCTTTTTTCCGTTTTTTTTTTTTTTTGGTCCTTGTCGGTGCAGCTTCTCTCTCTTCGGGTGAGTCCTGAGCGCTCAGTGAAAGCTCCAGACGCTGCTGCCGTCATGGTTGCATCATGAGCAGCATCAACAACAAAGAGATCGCCGTGGTGATGCCTTTCTTGTCTTTTCGTTGCGACCGCTTTGGGTTTGAGTCACCGGGGCCTCGGCTCGCCGGCCACTGGTTTCTTCTGGAGAATTATGGGTCTCATTTACCAACAGATCCCCTCGGGGAGGGATTACTTTCTTTTTTTCTTAAGGGCTGGACAATTCTTTGAAGTGCTCCATATTGGCATCATAAATAAACATAAGGGGCTGCATGTTTGGAGAGCAGGAGGCCTTGTGTCTGTGTGTGTGTGTGTGTGTGTGTGTGTGTGTGTGTGTTCTTGTTTAACTAAATTTGTGGGGTCCAAAAACCGGGGTTCCAGTATACTTGTGGGGTCTGGACAGCTTTGTGGGGCCAAAATGCTGGACCCCACAACTTTAAAGGTCTGTTTGAGGGTTAAGACTTGGTTTTAGGATTAGGGTTAGAATTAGGTTCTGGTTAGGGTAAGGGTTAAGGTTAGGCATTTAGTTGCGATGGTTAAGGTTAGGGTAAGGGGCTAGGGAATGCATTATGTCAATGATGGGTCCCCACAAAGATAGTTGAAAGCACTGTGTGTGTGTGAGAATTTCATGAGTTTATGATAAGAGTGTCAATACGGAAGTGTGTGTGCGACCGCGAATGTTTCATCCTTTAAAAAAAAAAAAAAGCTCTGCTGAAATCATTCTGTGGCAGAACGGCGGAAGCTTTTATCTCAACTCTTTGATCTCTTTTTAATTAATTAAAGAAAAGGGGAAAAAAAACATCTCTAAATTGATTAGATATCGTCAGGGGTCATGGAAAGCTCGGAATAGCTCACCATCCCCCAAAGTAATTGTGTGTCGCTTCCCCCAGTAAAGAAAATTCCCCTCGAAGAAAAATGGGAAAAGGTAACCAAGCGTACGGTACAAAAAAGCGGGAGATCGGCGGACAAAAGAGAGACAGCGATGACAATGACCAATATTTAAATTATAGCAATCCATCCTCTTCTGCCTGGTAATGTGTCTTCATACAGGTGACATACTGTACGCATCACCCAAGGGCGAGATCTGCATAAGCGTCCATTATAATTTGTAATCATTTCAACTCCCCCGCCCTCGCCTGACCTCAGCTGACCTCATCTGCGTCTTTGCAATCCGGAGATAATGAAAAAAGTATATGGTGTGCAAGGAGCCCCTGAAATCAGATTCATAGGCTCCTCCTTAAGGGTTTAAGGCTACAGGCTGCCGTGGCTCTGCATGATCATAAATATTTATAAGCGGCTGGGATCGACACAGGCCAGAGTTTGCCTCGACAAAGTCATGGTGAGCGAGGAGGAGGAGGTTTGATTACTGAAGAGTAGTTGTATTGTTTCCAGGGCCATGAATCTTCAGGGGAAACCGCTGCCGATCCCGGAACACTGGGAGGAAAAACACAGCCACTTGAAATAAACATATATTATACTGGACACAGATGGCGAATGTTATATCCTCTGAAACACCGTCATAGAGCCACTCATTGCATCAGTGCACTTATTATAAGTTACAGCAGATTGCACCAGTCTTCTAATAGAAATAACCACGCAGCAATCAGAAATCGCTTTGAATTGAACTAATAATTATTTAGTTCTCTGGAGTCAAATTTGGCCTTTTGTCACCAGAAAAAAACAGATTGAACTTCTTGTGCACTTACGTACCTACATGTAAGTAAGTAAACTTATGTTACATTGACTTTTGGTTTTCACACGGGACACGAACAGCGGGGTGAAAGTCCTGTTTGTTTGACCCATCGAACCATCCCGAGCTCCTCCCTACGCTGACTTTATGGCGTTCTTTATACTACGTCATCTCACAGCGGTGCGACTCATACGGACGTACTAAAGCTGCCCACACATGATCCGCGGTAAAACCCAGAGGAAGGGCGCAGAGCAGAGAGGCAAAGCGCAGCGCTGGTATACGTCATCACTGCTTCTGGCATTATTTCGCGCCTTTATAAAGGTCAGCTGCAACAAGGTCAAAGTTGAAATAATTCCAACTTTGAGTGCAGCACTCGCCGGCAATTCCAAGCGTTGCGCGACGCCAAGGTTTTTTTACCGCGGATCATGTGTAGGCAGCCTAAAGGATGGTAGAGTAGCTCGTCCACGGTGGAACTCTTCCTCGTTTTGATCCTGGCTCCTCCGTCCTGTCCACATGTCCACATCCCTGAAGACCCTGAACCCCAAGTTGCTCCTGATGGGCAGGCCAGCGCCTTGCCTGACAGCTCAGTCCCCATCGGTGAGAGTGTTGTGTGAAAGAGAGGCCAATTGTAAAGACCCTTTGTCCATCAAGGTAGAAATGTGCTACATACAGTAAGTGCAGTCCGTTTACTTATGTGTCTGGATCAGACGCTGAAGGCCACTTACCAAAGTGCAGTATTTGAAGAGTTGGAGGCGAGAACGGCTTGACTGTACACAGCTACAGATGACTTGTTGTTTTGTTTTTTTGTGGTTGACAGTAAATTGTCTCCTGTAATGGACAGCGAAGCAGTCTGTCCATTTTTTTTCTGGCCTTGGAGTGGATTCTTACTGCGGCCTTTCTCTCCAGCGCCTAAAAAAAACAAAACTGTAGAGAGTAAAGTGGAGTTTTCTGCCAGCTTTAATTTTAAAACAAATCATAAAGTCTAGGATTTAATGACATCTACAAGCCAGACAAGGTTGGTCTCCTTCATTTACACTCAAACCCCGTCTGTCTCAGAGTTTCATCAGCAGACCTCATTGAATGTTTCCATTATTGGAGGCCTGGTGGATACGCGGAATTACTGCTCATTTTGTGGAGCTTACCTTCAAGAGTTGGAGCCTTGTAATCATATAACACCGACTTGCACCCAATCAATGCAGCACAAGAGCATGACGGCCTTCAGCCTTCATACGCCACACTTGAGACCATCTCTTCCATGTGATGTGTAGATCAATGAATCCCCAGAGGCCCGAGCGTGAAACTCATTTCTTAAATTGAAAATTTTCAGCGCCGATTGATGTTAGTTGCCATTAACGATCCATGCGTGCTGAGGTCACAGGCTGCTACATGCACTTCCTGTTACTAACTTAGCATCTCAAGGCTGAGCAAATGTTATTTTCCGTTGATGAGGGATGGGATCATTAAAACTACGTCGGCGCCACTGTCCTCGACGAGTCTCGCATTTGCCAGACCTATCTCCACAGCGCCGCGGAGGAAGGTCTGGCCCCACCACACATGCACTCCTGGATACGAGCAAAAATGGTCCGGGGTTGTTTGCATTTCTTTGAACCAATCACAATTGTCTTGGGCGGCGGTAAGCTCCAGATGCAGCGACCGGGGTTCTGCGAAATAGTTTCGGGAAGGAACTTGTTTTGGTGGTTTGGTTACCTATTTTCACAGCGCTGTGGAGTAGGGAATTTGTTTTGGTGGCACATTTGCTCTTACCAGTGTATCTTCGTGTGTACTTCGTCCACAGCAATCCCACCAATCGGTCCCAAAATGTCCCAGTTAGAAACTAAATACCGTAAACATGTTCTTTGTAAATCTTTACAATCATTCCCACGAAAGAACCAAGCAGGACTGCCTTGTTGCACGGTCCAAATTTTCTTAAAAACTTGTCATTTTTAGCATGTAAAGAGGTTCTGTTTACTGTTCCTCCATGCAACTGGAGTTTAACGTGAACGCAAAGAGAGCGGAAGGTGAGGGATATCTGGCGGAACTTCCGGTGGCGCAGGAACTATCCGGTAAATGAACCGTCGTCAATCCAGACTAAGCTTAAACAAACCTGTTATTTGGATGTTTCACACGAGTCATTCGGCATGCACAAAAAGGCATTTCTGGTTGAGGAACTTATTGTGCTTTTGTAGCCAGTAGCTTGAGGAGATCTGCAGGGCGCAGGTTGATAGAATTAGTCTTCTAGCTAACATGCTGTTCAGAAAACATTGCTGCTGAATGTTACCTGCTGTGTTACAGAAATCATTTCCCAGGAATGAGATAGTAGTATGTTTGTTTCCCTCTTCAACTCTGAGCCACAGGAGGCATCAGTAATCAATTTACAACCTCATGTTGTTTTCACAGGCTGTCTTCGAACCAACAGACTCTGTTTTGAGTTCTTGCGGAGATCCCAATGTTTCTAAAGATCCCATATATGTCCAGCTGGCTACTGTCTTCAGTGGGAAAGGTTGCAAGGGCACCGTCGCTGCATTCAGGTTTTAGCGCTGCCCGGGACGGCTGTAAATGGTTTAAAGGAATCAAACAAGCCAGAGCGTTTTTCCCCTATCCCAGAATGTGGAAATCTGGCAATGCGAGACTATATGTTAGCAAGATATCTAAAATAGTTATTTTTTAAATGTACAAATAACCAAGACCACGCTTACTGGCTAACAATTAAACATAGATAATTATTCAACCCAGTATTCACAGGAAGTCCATAATGGACGATTCCAATTACAACATTTCAACGTTTAGCGCCAATGCAGGAAGTAGTTTGATCCTTTTTGTAGCAAGACCAACAATGACAGCTGAGTGATTCCAAAGCCTGAACCTGAACTTAAACTCAAAGTCCGACAAGTCTGACTTTAGTTCATCCGATTTATTAATTCTTGGCTAAAGAAATTATGGTTTTAATGTAGAAAATAGAGTTTGTGTTGACCCTAGAGACATGATCCCATATGATTTAATCTTCATCCTGGCCAGAGCAGGAGTGGAATATTTGCGAATGGTAACGCAAATCTCTGTTGTATAGAATATTTATGTCAAATGTTCTCGTTGTCAAGGACTCGTCTGTGAATTGGGAATTGGACAGGCTCCAAGTCGTTTTGACTTTACCATATTTTAAGATAATAGGTTTTACAACACTAATGTCATGTGAGCTGAACACTGTAATTTCAGCTCTGATATACTATTAGTTCACCATTTCTTTTTCTTCTTTGTCCCCGTTGATTTACTTATTTTTTTTAGTTCTGAAAAATGGAGGCTGTAATTTGTAATCAATATTCAGCACAGAAACCATCAACTTTAGCTTTAGTACATTTTAAAAGGGGCGTATGGCTCGATGCTTTCAGTGACTGTATGTCATTAAATGCAGCCGTTGAAGGTTATTTGACTAATTACATGATTGAAGATGATCTAAGCCTCAGAAATGGGGGTTGGGACCCTTCACCTGCGCTGCATTAGTGTTACCTGTAAACAGACTAATGAAATGGAACAAGAATGAAAAACATGATCCATGTCCTCAAGGCGGGAGAGGGAGGCAACCATATCATACATAACATTATTCCACTTCACTGGCACTTGTCTTAATTACAGCATAAGTGCACGGTACAGATTTGTGTCGATGCTGAAGGAAATGCAGGCTTCCTGCAGAGGGCTGACGGGTTGACGTCTGCGGTCGCAACATGACAAAAGACCTCCGAGCCGATGTTATTTCTTCACTCGGAGGAGCTCAAGGTTGAATCGCTCTGAGAGGGAAAGAGAAACGAGATGAAAAGGAATTAAAGAAGCCAAGTGCACTGTTTTCTTTCCTTCAGAGTGTTTGTGCTGAGGCAATCCAACCCCAAGGTGCTTTTTCTTTTTCTTTGCAGGCCGGCGCGGCATTTAGAGAAGGGAGGCACATTTATAGAATAAGTAAATATGTAGGCTATTAAAACCCTGGTTGTAAGCAATAATAAACTGTAAATTATTATTAGCTGCATTGTTAATTTGGTCTAATACATGAATGCCAAATAAAATAATATAAATAATATACAATAGCATGAAAGTACATAAGTACTGTAAGACTCCAGCCGACAGCTATTTAAAACAACAGATCCTTGGACGGAGACGTAAATGGTCCCGCACCTCTCCCAAGACCCGCAGACTGAAACAGTCTCTGTGTGGTCGTTTCGCATCTCCTTGTGGTTGTTTTGAGTCTTTTTGTAGTTGTTTAGCGTCTCTTTGTTGTCCTCTAGCGTCTCTTTGTAGTCGTTTTGCGTCTCTTTGTAGTCATTTAGCATCTGTTTGTAGTTGTTTGGCGTCTCTTTGTGGTTGTTTTGTGTCCTTTTGTAGTTGTTTAGCGTCTCTTTGTTGTCCTCCTGCGTCCCTTTGTAGTCGTTTAGCGTCTCTTTGTTGTCCTCCTGCGTCCCTTTTGTAGTCGTTTAGCGTCTCTTTGTTGTCCTCCAGCGTCCCTTTGTAGTCGCTTGGCGTCTCTTTGTTGTCCTCCTGCGTCCCTTTGTAGTCGCTTAGCGTCTCTTTGTTGTCCTCCTGCGTCCCTTTGTAGTCGTTTAGCGTCTCTTTGTTGTCCTCCTGCGTCCCTTTGTAGTCGTTTAGCGTCTCTTTGTTGTCCTCCTGCGTCCCTTTGTAGTCGCTTGGCGTCTCTTTGTTGTCCTCCTGCGTCCCTTTGTAGTCGTTTAGCGTCTCTTTGTTGTCCTCCTGCGTCCCTTTTGTAGTCGTTTAGCGTCTCTTTGTTGTCCTCCTGCGTCCCTTTGTAGTTGTTAAGTATCTCTTTGTTGTGCTCCTGCATCCTGCAGAGACCGGGATTCGCGCCCCGCATGTTGCAGTTCTTTTCCGCGTTCTTCTCTTCCTAACCACAACCGTCCCGTTGTTGTGGCCGGCATGTGGCGTTTCATTTCCCCGTTGTGGCGTTTCATTTCCCCGTTGTTGCGTGCCACAGAGACCACGGATCATGTCCCTGCGCCCAGGGATCGCGGTCCGTCCCGTTGTTGTTGTAGCCGGCGTGTGGCGTTTAATTTCCCCATTGTTGCGTCCCCCAGAGCAGCCCAGTGTCATGGCAGTGCGTGAAATGGTCACGTTCGAAAATCGTGACCTGTACACAAAATAAACGAGAAAATTGTGACCTGTACACAAATCAATAAATCAAAATAACCATTTCACGAACTGGCGTGAGACCGGGTTGGAGTGTGTGTGTGTGTGTGTGAGAGAATGAGTAAGAGGCAAATTGTTTGTGCTTTGTCTGGTAAGGTAGAAAGGGGTTATATAAATGCAGTACATTTACAACAAGAAATGTAAGCAGTCACTTTATTAAAAGCTACTCCTTTTGGTATTGATATTTATATAAAGAACATTGATTATTTTAAATGCATTCGCATACTGCAAGAGTCTGGGTAATATTTAGGTCGGGGTGTTTGCAGTCCACACGAGCACATAGTGTACTCATATTCTGTACATTCCCACACTTTGTAGTGTGCTACTTCATAGGACACAGAGATAACACTGGACATATGGCAACAGCTTAATTTACACACTGTAATTACTTTATGAATTTACACTGTTCCTCTGAGACATAAACACACTGTTTACACATTTTTCCTTTCTTGCTGAAGGGCAGTTTGACAGCTGCAGGCTTCAAATCAACAACAGACGCCATGAATGAAAAGCTGCGTCCTGATTTAAAGTGCACATATTATGAAATAATCTGCATAATATGGCCACTTTAAAGCTATATTTTATGATTCAGAGACATCGCACTGCAGAAATGAGATAATGACTGATACGATTATCCAGGCCTTTTAACATTTTTTGGGTAGTGGATAGTAGAGAGGAGACAGGGGAAAATGAGGGATTACATAAAACAAAGATGCCTGGACTAAAACTAGGGTTACTGCAATTACATTTTAGCATCTTAAACCCCTAAACTACCAGGACATCCTTTTTATGTCCCTTACCTTTGGTTGATGAAAAATTATTTATATTATGGTATATGTTTATGGTTTAAACTGCTGGACCTTTTTAGTCCAAAAAGTTTGGCGTAAATACCAACATTTCAACTCAGTTTCAAGTCAAAATTATTTAACACATGGTTATTCGAAAAGGAAATAAAAAGTCCAAGAAAAGTAATATCATACTACCATGACCATAATGCAGAGTGATATAGAAGCACAGAGTATTCATCAGCTGCATTTATGTCTTCTATTATACCAAGGGAATTTGTGATTCATTGCTCACTGGCTGCTGCATGTTACAAAGGCTTGTATCATTAACCCCCACATTGTGAGAAAGCCATGGAAACAGGCAGAATGAGCTTTATTCACATGTAATCATCCCCATACATTGAGTATTTGTTTCCCTGCAGGTTGTCTGGATGTGCACAGTATTAATCTGCAGTATTACATTATATGTGAATAGAATAAAATGCCTTTTATTGTCACTATACACATGTACAATGAGATTAAAAGCAACTCCTTTTCCAGTGCCAACATGTACATAAAATAAATATAACATGGAATAAAAAAAGTGCAAAAAAGGGGGGTAAGGTGCACAGTTCTGAGACACTATATATATATATATATATATATATATATATATATATATATATATATATATATATATATATATACAGTGTGATATGCAGTGTGGGTTATTGCACATTATTTGAATATTGCCCAATAGTGGTGATCATATTCAATGAGTAATATGGTATATATTGGACAATGAGAGTAATGATTTTGCACAGTAATGGAATTGCACAGTATTATCAATATTATCAATAGTATTAAATATTAAATATTGCACAGTAGGTAGGTAGAAGAAAGTCCATGGGTTGGGGAGTTAGACTGTGAAGAGTGCATGTGTGAGTTGAAAGTGGTTATGGCTTTTGGAAAAAAAAAAACTGTTCTTGTGTGGTGGCATGTCACGAGGTTGTAGACTGACTTATGATCTGTGCATTGAGGGTTTTATTGACCATGTCCTTGATAGGAGGACAAACAGGACATCAACCAATAACAGACAGCAAGCATCGGTAAAGAACACATTGTGAGAATCAGAACGCCACTGTGATCAGTGGAAGAATGTTGATATATTTTTCGGGCTGGGTATCGTTCAAAGATTTTCCATAGCGGTACTGATAACCAATAGCATGACTTTGATACCAGTTCCTAAGGGCCAGATTAAAGGTAGGGTTGGTAACATTTTCCAATATACACTTTTTCATATATTTTTTTGAAATGGTCTTTACACCCCAACAGCTATAAATAACTTATGGGCTCTGAAAAAGGAGCGAAAAAGATCCATCATCTGTAGCTGCTGTGATCCTTTAAAAACTCTGACCAATCGAAACATTCGGGTTGCACGTTTTATTTCTGTGGGTTGGATAAGTCGATGTTGAAGAAGGGAGCTTGACTTTGATCACCCCACAGTGAAGCGACTGCGCTAATGAGCAGGCACGTCTGACGGCACGTTTGACACCACAGGAAGCAGCTGCAGAGTCAGATCCAGCTGTTCTCATTAAAGCCGTTCTCTGCTGACATCCGCCTTTTAGAAACTCTAGATTACTGGCATCTACTCTTGGTTTCATCTGTTGTGCGTCGGTGGTCCTGTTATGAAACAATCCGTTTCGCGGTTGGTATCCGATCATCTTCTGGCTTGACCTCTGCGACTTGATTCTGAAAGCAGTTATGAGCTCGGAGAACAAATATTCCTTGATATTCCTTTGGCGTAGGCTAAAACCTCTTCAAGGGGCGCCAAAACTTTCTCTATGCAGTAAAAACCCTCAACAGATACCGGTAATGCATTCGTAATACCAACCATTAAACTCCGGATGGACTCCCGCCGCTCCTACCGCCACCTACATTACTGTATTGGAGTGTGTAGAATAATCAATGGCATTAATGAATCTGAATGGAGGAGCTATTCACAGTCTGTTGTGTTAGAGACACAGATATA
Source organism: Sander vitreus (assembly GCF_031162955.1). NCBI lineage: Eukaryota > Metazoa > Chordata > Actinopteri > Perciformes > Percidae > Sander > Sander vitreus. Next base: position 3,479,931 of record NC_135868.1, read on the forward strand.
TATATATATATATATATATATATATATATATATATATATATATATATGGCAGTATGTGGCGGTCAACACTGATTGTGTGGCGGGCCGCCACACAATCTAACCCTAACCCTAACTTGTCATGACAAAAACCGAATAACACTTAATGACACAAGCGTTATGTCATGTCAACGTTTATGACTTGTTTATAATGTTTATGACACGTTCATGACAGTGCCATGTCACTCTTATGTAGTGTAACCCTTTATTCTCTCAAAATCTGAGACCCTTTATTCTAAAATTAATTTATAAAAAATGTTTTTTTTTCTTTTTTTTGCTGTTTCTTAGGGCAATCCTGTAAGTGGAAGGTTGTGGATAGAGACTAATCTGGGGCGTAAAGCCAAGAATACGTTGAATATCAATAACGTATCAATTACAGCCCTTAACTTTTTCGCAGCTATATGTACGAATTGTTCATGAGAACAGCCTGCCCGACCAAGTGCGTTGAAAAATGACACCAGAGCGTCCCGGCCAAGCGCCTCTAGGCTTTTGATGAGATGGGAGTAAGAATGTGTTAGTTACGAACATCCCTAAATGAAACAAGACCTCCCCACTCCCCACTTAACCGAAAGCCCTAATAGGGACAAGTGTCGTGAATTGGCTTTAGCTAAAAACACTATGATACATCCATCAGATGACTGTTTAAGCTTATCTATGTTTTTTGCATCTGTCCTTTTTCTAAATATACTTTAATAACTGTCACCCTATAAGCGAATGAAAGCATGTCAACAGTGTGGGGGATTTAATTAAAGCACAATCACATGCATCCATCCATTGTTGCTGTGGTGATGTCAAAACCTCTTCCACTGAGTCACTAGCTCCACCTGTGAATGTTTATTTTGGTTCAGTAGTCTTCTTCATTTCCCCGGTTGCTAGGTGCCGGTGGGAGAGAATTCGATCCGTAGCTTCTTTTGGTTTCGCCGAGGTGACTGACAGCAGGCCTTAGAGGGAGGAAAATGCAGCATTTGGCGACAGGATGAGGGGAGGAAGGGACGGAGAAATGGAAATAACAGAAAAGGCCAGAGAGCGGAAAGCAGAGCGGATGAGAAGGAGAAAAAAAAAAAATGGACGGAGGGGAGAAACTCAATGGATATCAGGCATTAGAGGACAAGGACGAGAGAGCGAGATAGGGAGCAAGAGGCGAGAGAGGGAGAAAGCGAGCGATAACGAGGAGGCCAATTTAAATGTCAGGTTCCCTCAGGTAACTAACACTGTGAAATGACCTCAGTTTCCACACAATGAAATCCAGCAGAGTGATACCGGATTATAAATACACTCTGAAGTAGCTCGCTGCTTCAAATGCCACACAGTGGTTGGTGTTTCAGAGGCTCGTCTTTGGAGTCCCACATATTTAAAGTATTTGACCGTTTCACTGACGTGGTCAGCGTGAGCAGGTCGGAGGGAGGCGTTCACGGCTTTGAGCTTGAAACTTTTCAGTCACTTTTTTTCGGCATGAATTTGTGAGAAATTACTTAAACCCTCTGAGGTCTTAGGGCATTTTTAGATATCTTCTTAAATCCTCCTTTTAAGGGTGTTTGAATCTAACCTGATCCCCATGTGTTTCACATCCAAATGTTCAGAACAAACTCCGCTTTCTGTACACACCTTCCCTCCATACAGGACCTGCACCGGTCCAGGGTCAGGAAAAGGGCAGCAAAAATCTCTGCAGACCCCACACATCCTAGTCACAAACTGTTCAAACTCCTTCCCTCTGGTAGGCGATACAGGCCACTGTTCGCCAAAACCAGCCGACACAAAGACAGTTTCTTTTCCCAAGCAGTCACTCTGTTGAATGCTCAGAACACTGTTCTGCTCATCTACCGTATATTTTCAATCTTACGATTATATAATTGTTAATATTTCACCATTGCGCTGAACTGCCTTGCACTGTATTCATATTCAAATCTTAAAAATCTCAGACCATACTGATATTGCACTATTCAGTCCCTCTCTTCAGTTATTGTATATTTTTTGTAAATTTCTAAATTCTATTGTATTGATATACTGAATACTTAACAGTATTTTTCTGTTTCATGTTAAGTGAGTTTGTTTGCGCAAACCTGGCCAATGAAGCTGATTCTGATTCTGTACAGTGACGGCCAAAGTTGAGCCAGAGCAATGTATAAAGAGATAATTTGGCTTTACAAAAGTCTTGCGCTCACAAACGTAGCGTAATATATCAATGAAATAGTAAATAAATGTCTAAAATTACATTTTGTAATATCACTTTTAGAGTAGGAGTGTTGTCAAACATCGCTTGGTGCGTCTTTAGTCGTCAGAGGGTTAAGAGTGAAGAACCACAGTGTTTCTTTTTATATATATATTTTTTGCCAATTAAATAGATATTTCACATAATGTATTGGCCTGAATATATAAGACTATGGTTTATTTCTAGAAGTGACATTTGAAAAAGAAGTGGTGGTTCTTAAATGTGGTCACTCAGTGTTAGCATGGTTAGCGTCGCTAAGCCTCTGTCCTGATTGACAGGTCCTAAAGCATCCCCTGCTTTAATCGTCCATTTCAAAATAAATGGGACCATCAGTTACAAAATGAACATCATGATGTATTAAAGAAGACTTGACAGTACTTAACTTACTACTTACTTAGTTACTTAACGTACTTACCTACTTACTTACTACTTACTTATTTACTTACTACTTACTTACTTAACTTACTACTTATTTACTAACTTACTTAACTTACTACTTACTTACCTACCTACTTACTTACTAACTACTTAACTTATTTACTTAACTTACTACTTACTTAACTTACTACGTACTTATTTACTTAACTTACTAATTTACTTACTACTTACGTAGTTACTTAACTTACTACTTAACTTACTAATTTACTTACGTAGTTACTTAACTTACTGCTTACTTACTAAACTTACTACTTACTACTATTTACTTACTACTTACTTCTTAGTTACTTAACTTACTACTTACTTAACTTACTAATTTACTTACTGCTTACTTACTTAACTTACTTACTACTTATTTACTACTTAGTTACTTAACTTACTACTTAACGTACTACTTAACTTACTGCTTACTTACTGATTTACTTAACTTACTAACTTATTTACTTACTTAACTTACTACTTACTTAACTTACTACTTATTTACTTACTTGACTTACTACTTACTTAATTTACTACATATGATATTCATGCATCTGCTCTGACTTTGATGACTTGATGGGTTGTTCAGGGTCAGGTTGGCATTTGAGCGCTCGTCAGTTGCTGAAAGAACATTTAGTGACAAACATAGCGTCAACACTATGTTAACACTGAACTTGTTCAGAGAGGACGAAGTGAAGGTTGCTATTTGGCAGTTGAAATTTCCCAGATATTGACCTCGAACGCAGCACAGAAAAACTGGAGGTACTTAGCATTTGTGTGAGGTGTTTTGTTATTAGAAGCGCTTTGAGGTCCGTAGCCAACCGAATTGGTCCGAGGGGCTTCGTGTCTCCTAGCAACAGCATAGATGTTCTGATGAACCCGGACCCTGGGACCGACTGACTGCACTCTTTTCATTGCCACTGTTCGCATGGAGAGTGGGCTGTATGGAGAGGCTAATGGAAGACAAGTGTCCCTGTGAATAGATTGAGAGAGAGAGCAAGCGGAAAAAAAATAAAAGAGGGGGAGTCGAGAGAAAAGAGGGAATGGCAACAGAAAATTATCATGCAGACAAAGAAAGGTGAATAATAGGAGAGAATGAAGGCTCTTTTGAGTTTGACAGCGCCTGACTGGTGTTGGCTTTTCCATGGCGCGACACACACACACACACACACACAGACATTGATTGACAGGCTGAGCTGGTTGATTACAGGAATTCGCTCTTTTGTCCTCACAGACTTTTGTAAAGTGGCATCAAAAAAGCACAAAGTCTTTGGATCAAAGATCAAGGACACGCACCCACGTGTGTATGTGTGACACGACCTGGCTCAAAGGCATGACAAAAGGTGGAGACATTTATTTATATTAACAAAGCTAAACGTGCAATCAGTTAATCAAGTAATGTGTGTAATGTATGGATGTGTGTACATGTATCAAAGCTAGAATGCAAACATAACTAAACCAAAAATCCAAACAAACCAAGCAACCTCGAGGAGGGAGAGAGAATGACTGCCCAAGCACTCCTATTCATAGACATGTGAGCAATCAGTTGATCCAGGTGTCAATCATCAGTCCTCATTAGCCAATCCCCAGATCCCAGCAACCAGAGGGATTTAATAGGCCCTAGGAGTCATCACACCCCCCCTTCTCAAGAGCAAGGTCCCACCACGAGCTTGAAAAAACAAAAAAAACTGTTAGATACAATAAATCACATTTTTATATCAAACAACCGACCGTGTTAATATAATCTCTAACACCATTCAGTTCAGCGCATTATGTACATATCCCAGTGGCCATAAATCCATGGAAGCACTGGAATAATTCATGAAACATGAAAACGATAGGCAGTCCTGACAAACATGACAATGGCACACGAGACAGGGCATCTGCCACCACATTGTCCTTGCCCCTAATATGGCGTATATCCAAATGATAAGGCTGTAAGAACAGGGCCCATCTCATTAACCTCTGATTTGGATTTTGAAGGGAACGCAAAAGGTCAGTGGATTATGATCAGTGTACACTACCAATGAGGAACTTGCCCCAACATAAACATCAAAATGTTGAAGGGCCCAAACAAGAGCAAGAAGTTCTTTTTCTATGACCAAGTAAGGTCTTTGATACACCTTGAACTCTTAGAAAAAGTAACTCGGTCTTTCAACTCCCTGTTCATCAATCCGTAACAATACTGCACCACCAACATCCTCGCATCACCTTGCAACTGGAAAGGTAGATCCATCCTGGGAGCTGCCTGTACAGGAGTCCGACAACAGGGTTTTCACCTCATCAAAAGCCTGTTTGAACTGGAAAAACTGGAGACCAAACGTAGTTAACCCCGCCCCTTCAACAGCTCAGTCAATGGGGTCACAACAGAAGCAAAATTAGCACAAAACCCACTGTAGTAACCTGCCATCCCGAGAAAACGCAACAATTCTCGCTTAGTAGATGGGAAAGAAATGACCGTATTGCCAGAACTTTCGCATGAACGGGTCGAACCGCCCCCTGCCCCACTATCTTGCCCAAATAAGTTACTGTCGCCTTAGCAAACTCACATTTAGACAGGTTGACAGTCAAACGCGTCCCAAACCAACCTGTCAAATAGAGCTTGTACCCTATGAATGTGATCTTCCCTACACTACTCTTTATTCATCAACCTCTGAAATGTTGCTGGGGCATTTCGCAAACCAAAGCGCATGACAGTGTAAGACTATAGTCCTGATGGTGTTACAAAAGCACAAATTTCTTTGGTCATTTCCAAAAGAGGAACCTGCCAATACCCTTTCAGAAGATCAAACTTACTGACACATTTGGCTGCCCCCACCTGATCAACACAATCCTCCATTCTCGGGAGAGGAAAGGAATCAGGCTTTGTCACTGCATTAACCTTTCGGGAAATCAGTGCAGGGCCTGTATGTGGAATCGGGTTTACTAACCAACAGAAGCCCAACTAGATGAAGATGGTTCGGCAATGCCATTTCCCAACATGAATGACACTTCAGAATCCAATATTTTCCTCTTTTCTGGAAAAACCCGATAGAATCTCTGAGATATGGGCCTAGCGTCCCTAACAGGGGTACTTTTAATAACCTCAATCAACTGTTTACATTTAATTACATCCAAATGTCCTAATGTTGTATATAACTGTTCTAAGGCTTCAGAGTTTTTAAGTCGTGGTTGTAACACCTCTTCCAACATGTCATTGTCCCCCTCAGTTACCGCCACAGAACCACTTGCCATCAGAACTGGACAACTTGGGACAGTCTCACTTGAAGCAGACTGTGTCTGATAGGGTTTCTAGCAGATTCACATGACACATCTTATACTCTCTCTCTTATACCAGGCATCTCTACAAAGTAATTTTGTTCAGAAACTCGACAGATACTGTACATGGACCAAAGAATTTTGCCTGAAAAGGGGATTCATCAAGTGGCAACAGAACCAAAAACCTGATCTCCTGCACTAAATTCCCGACGCTCCACTTTGCGGTCAAACAGTCTTTTCTATTTTTTCCTGAGACAAATGCAATCTTTGTTTGCCATTTTTCCAGCCTCATAAAGCCTTTGCCTGAAAACCATTTTACATATGTAATCAAGTTCTTTGGAGTGTCAGTCGACATCCACTGATCACAAACGACCGCCAAAAGGGACCACGAACCGTGTGGGCAAAAAACCAGCTCACTGGGACTGAACAATGTACTTTCTTGAACAACTTCTCTAGCTGCTAACAAGAGCCACGGCAAACCCACCTCCCAATCTGTCTTTAACTCTGTACAATACGCGACGCAGCAACAATTTTAAATGCTGATGAAAGCGCTCAAGTACACCCTGACTCTGGATGGTATGCAGAGGACTTGTTATGCTTGATGTCAAGTTGTTGAAGAACGTGCAAACAAACAAGATGTAAATTAGACCCTTGATCACTAATGTTTCGGGATCCCAAACACAGATATGAACTGGCTGAGGGCCTTAACTACAGATTTTGCAGTTATGGTACGCAATGGATAAGCCGCTGGATATCTAGTTGATCGACACATTACAGTTAACACGTAAGCAAAACCTGATTTAGACCGGAAAGCGGAACCCACACAGTCAATAATGAGATGTTCAAATGGCTGACCCACTGCAGGAATCGGATACAAAGGAGCAGGTTTTAGGGTTCGTTTGGGTTTAGTGGTAACCTGGCAAACATGACATCGTTCTTATATATGCCGAAACATCACGTTCAAATATGGCCAAAAGACTGCTGGATCAAACGATTATAGGTTGTTACAACATTATCATGAGCTGCATGTATTACCGACGTCCTATATTTAGTAGGCATTACAACTTGACAACTGGATCACCACTAAATCCTCTCTGTGTGGATGCCACACTCTGAACAACAGGTCATTCTGTATGAAATACTCAGGTGTAACATCTACCTGAGGAAATGGCAAAACTTGTTCGAAAAATATCTTTCAAAGACTTGTTGGCTCTTTGTTCGTTCACTAACTCTAACCGAGAAATAGAAAGATCAGTTGGCATTGACAGTATAAACTTTTCCACATTAAAAAGGTTTTTCTGGAATCTCCTCACTGTCAGCCAGAGCAGCCGTCATAGCACGAGTACAACACCAACCGTAGAAACATTTTGCTCCAGATTAGTGGCCGCTTGCATCTCTGAAGACGAGACTGTGTCTCACTGGCTCTATTTCAGGGACCTCCGGAGTTTCTGAAACGAAAGCAGACATATTTATGTGTATTGGCTGGTCAGGTAAGTGTACACCGTTTTGTCTCACATCATCTAGCCACACACTGACCTCCTACCAGGTCATTTCCCAAAATAAAGTCAATTCCATCAACTTGCAGTTCTGGACGAACACCTACTTCTACTTCCCCCTGTACCAAATTACATGACAAATGCACTTTGTGCACAGGCACAAACAGTCTGCAGACCCATTCCCCGAACCGGAACACAGCTACCTGTGTCTGATAAGGGAGAAAAGGGCAAAAATATTTCCCCTCACAAAGCTTCACGACGCTCCTGAGTCTCTCAACATTTTTATTGGAACTCCATCACTAATATTGGAACTCCATCACTACTAAGACATAAATGGAGCATAGCACAAGTCAATCTCTGAAGTATTTACTGGTTTAACCTGCATCTGGAAAGGAGCCAACAGTTCTGCTGCAATACCAGGTGTAGACCTCTGAATAGTGGTAGCCAAACCAGCTGAATTAACATTGTACATTTTACTTTTTTCTTTTAGTAGAGGACATTCTTTTTTCCAATGACCAATGTGATAGCAATAATTGCACACAGTAGAGTCACTTTTTTTCTTTAGCCTGTCTATCCAACTTTGGGGACTTAGACCCTGCCTTGGGAAATTGTTCATTGTAGTACCCGTTTGTGTGTCAACACATTCATCGTGCTATCACTGCAGCCTCACTTGGACACTTAGCCTTGTGTTCATAAACATAGGTCGCAACATAATTGGGCACAGACTGTTTAAACTGTTCTAGAACCACTAGATCACATAATGCCTGAAACGTAACACC